>NW_027193928.1:0-141757 GCF_032444005.1 Ranitomeya imitator | reverse complement strand
GTAGAGTGTAGGGTATAGAGTGTAGGGTATAGAGTGTAGGGTATAGAGTGTACGGTATAGAGTGTAGGGTATAGAGTGTATGGTATAGAGTGTACGGTATAGAGTGTATGGTATAGATTGTAGGGTATAGAGTGTAGGGTGTAGAGTGTAGGGTATAGAGTGTAGGGTATAGAGTGTAGGGTATAGAGTGTAAGGTATAGAGTGTAGGGAATAGAGTGTAGAGTGTAAAGTATAGAGTGTAGAGTGTAGGGTATAGAGTGTAGGGTATAGACTGTAGGGTATAGAGTGTAGGGTATAGATTGTAGGCTATAGAGTGTAGGGTATAGAGTGTAGGGTATAGAGTGTAGGGTATAGAGTGTAGGGTATAGAGTGTAGAGTGTAGGGTATAGTGTGTAGGGTATAGAGTGCAGGGTGTAGAGTGTAGGGTATAGAGTGTAGGGTATAGAATGTAGAGTGTAGGGTATAGAGTGTATGCTATAGAGTGTATGGTGTAGAGTGTATGGTATAGAGTGTAGGGTATAGAGTGTAGAGTGTAGGGTATAGAGTGTAGGGTATAGAGTGTAGGGTATAGAGTGTATGTTATAGAGTGTAGGGTATAGAGTGTAGAGTGTAGGGTATAGAATGTAGAGTGTAGGGTATAGAGTGTAGGGTATAGAGTGTAGGGTATAGAGTGTAGGGTGTAGAGTATAGGGTATAGAGTGTAGGGTATAGAGTGTAGAGTGCAGGGTATAGAGTTTAGAGTGTAGGGTATAGAGTGTAGGGTATAGAGTGTAAGGTATAGAGTGTAGGGTGTAGAGTGTAGGGTATAGAGTGTAGGGTATAGAGTGTAGGGTATAGAGTGTACGGTATAGAGTGTAGGGTACAGAGTGTATAGTATAGAGTGTAGGGTATAGAGTGTAGGGTATAGAGTGTATGGTATAGAGTGTAGGGTATAGAGTGTATGTTATAGAGTGTAGGGTATAGAGTGTAGAGTGTAGGGTATAGAGTGTAGAGTGTAGAGTGTAGGGTATAGAGTGTAGAGTGTAGGGTATAGAGTGTAGAGTGTAGGGTATAGAGTTTAGAGTGTAGGGTATAGAGTGTAGGGTATAGAGTGTAAGGTGTAGAGTGTAGGGTATAGAGTGTAGGGTATAGAGTGTAGGGTATAGAGTGTAGGGTATAGAGTGTAGGGTATAGAGTGTAGAGTGTAGGGTATAGAGTTTAGAGTGTAGGGTATAGAGTGTAGGGTATAGAGTGTAAGGTATAGAGTGTAGGGTGTAGAGTGTAGGGTATAGAGTGTAGGGTATAGAGTGTACGGTATAGAGTGTAGGGTATAGAGTGTATGGTATAGAGTGTAGGGTATAGAGTGTAGGGTATAGAGTGTATGGTATAGATTGTAGGGTATAGAGTGTAGGGTGTAGCGTGTATGTTATAGAGTGTAGGGTATAGAGTGTAGGGTATAGAGTTTAGAGTGTAGGGTATAGAGAGTAGGGTATAGAGTGTAAGGTATAGAGTGTAGGGTGTAGAGTGTAGGGTATAGAGTGTAGGGCATAGGGTGTAGGGTATAGAGTGTAGGGTATAGAGTGTAGAGTGTAGGGTATAGAGTGTAGGGTATAGAGTGTAGGGTATAGAGTGTAGAGTGTAGGGTATAGAGTGTAGGGTATTGAGTGTAGGGTATAGAGTGTAGGGTATAGAGTGTAGGGTATAGAGTGTAGAGTGTAGGGTATAGAGTGTAGAGTGTAGGGTATAGAGTGTAGGGTATATAGTGTAGAGTGTAGGGTATAGAGTGTAGGGTATAGAGTGTAGGGTATAGAGTGTAGGGTATAGAGTGCAGGGTATAGAGTGTAGAGTGTAGGGTATAGAGTGTAGAGTGTAGGGTATAGAGTGTAGGGTATAGAGTGTAGGGTATAGAGTGTAGGGTATAGAGTGTAGAGTGTAGGGTATAGAGTGTAGGGTATAGAGTGTAGGGAGTAGAGTGTAGGGTATAGAGTGTAGGGTTCAGAGTGTAGGGTATAGAGTGTAGGGTATAGAGTGTATGGTATAGAGTGTAGGGTATAGAGTGTAGGGTATAGAGTGTAGGGTATAGAGTGTAGGGTATAGAGTGTAGAGTGTAGGGTATAGAGTGTAGGGTGTAGAGTGTAGGGTAGAGAGTGTAGAGTGTAGGGTATAGAGTGTAGGGTATAGAGTGTAGGGTATAGAGTGTAGGGTGTAGAGTGTAGGGTATAGAGTGTAGGGTATAGAGTGTAGGGTATAGAGTGTAGGGAATAGAGTGTAGAGTGTAAGGTATAGAGTGTAGGGTATAGAGTGTACGGTATAGAGTGTAGGGTATAGAGTGTATGGTATAGAGTGTAGGGTATAGAGTGTAGAGTGTAGGGAATAGAGTGTAGGGATTAGAGTGTAGGGTATAGAGTGTAGGGTGTAGAGTGTAGGGTATAGAGTGTAGAGTGTAGGGTATAGAGTGTATGGTATAGAGTGTAGGGTATAGAGTGTAGGGTGTAGAGTGTAGGGTATAGAGTGTAGGGTATAGAGTGTAGGGTATAGAGTGTAGGGTATAGAGTGTAGGGAATAGAGTGT
This sequence comes from Ranitomeya imitator, assembly GCF_032444005.1. NCBI lineage: Eukaryota > Metazoa > Chordata > Amphibia > Anura > Dendrobatidae > Ranitomeya > Ranitomeya imitator. The sequence goes on along the minus strand of NW_027193928.1, from coordinate 139,207 downwards.
AGAGTGTAAGGTATAGAGTGTAGAGTGTAGGGTATAGAGTGTAGGGTATAGAGTGTAGAGTGTTGGGATTAGAGTGTAGGGTATAGAGTGTAGGGTGTAGAGTGTAGGGTATAGAGTGTAGAGTGTAGGGTATAGAGTATATGGTATAGAGTGTAGGGTATAGAGTGTAGGGTGTAGAGTATAGGGTATAGAGTGTAGGGTATAGAGTGTAGGGTATAGAGTGTAGGGAATAGAGTGTAGAGTGTAAGGTTTAGAGTGTAGAGTGTAGGGTATAGAGTGTAGGGTATAGACTGTAGGGTATAGAGTGTAGGGTATAGAGTGTAGGGTATAGATTGTAGAGTGTAGGCTATAGAGTGTAGGGTATAGAGTGTAGAGTGTAGGGTATAGAGTGTAGGGTATAGTGTGTAGGGTATAGAGTGTAGAGTGTAGGGTATAGTGTGTAGGATAGAGTGTAGGGTATAGAGTGTAGGGTATAGAGTGTATGGTATAGAGTGTAGGGTATAGAGTGTAGGGTATAGAGTGTAGGGTATAGAGTGTAGGGTATAGAGTGTAGAGTGTAGGGTATAGAGTGTTGAGTGTAGGGTATAGAGTGTAGGGTATAGAGTGTAGGGTAGAGAGTGTAGAGTGTAGGGTATAGAGTGTAGGGTATAGAGTGTAGGGTATAGAGTGTAGAGTGTAGGGATTAGAGTGTAGGGTATAGAGTGTAGGGTGTAGAGTGTAGGGTATAGAGTGTAGAGTGTAGGGTATAGAGTGTATGGTATAGAGTGTAGGGTATAGAGTGTAGGGTGTAGAGTGTAGGGTATAGAGTGTAGGGTATAGAGTGTAGGGTATAGAGTGTAGGGTATAGAGTGTAGGGAATAGAGTGTAGAGTGTAAGGTATAGAGTGTAGACTGTAGGGTATAGAGTGTAGGGTATAGAGTGTAGAGTGTTGGGATTAGAGTGTAGGGTATAGAGTGTAGGGTGTAGAGTGTAGGGTATAGAGTGTAGAGTGTAGGGTATAGAGTATATGGTATAGAGTGTAGGGTATAGAGTGTAGGGTTTAGAGTGTAGGGTATAGAGTGTAGGGTATAGAGTGTAGGGTATAGAGTGTAGTGCATAAAGTGTAGAGTGTAGGGTATAGAGTGTAGGGTATAGAGTGTAGGGTATAGAGTGTAGAGTGTAGGGTATAGAGTGTAGGGTATAGAGTGTAGGGTATAGAGTGTAGGGTATAGAGTGTAGGGTATAGAGTGTAGGGTATAGAGTGTAGTGCATAAAGTGTAGAGTGTAGGGTATAGAGTGTAGGGTATAGAGTGTAGGGTATAGAGTGTAGAGTGTAGGGTATAGAGTGTAGGGTATAGAGTGTAGGGTATAGAGTGTAGGGTATAGAGTGTAGGGTATAGAGTGTAGGGTATAGAGTGTAGGGTATAGAGTGTAGAGTGTAGGGTATAGAGTTTAGAGTGTAGGGTATAGAGTGTAGGGTATAGAGTGTAAGGTATAGAGTGTAGGGTGTAGAGTGTAGGGTATAGAGTGTAGGGTATAGAGTGTAGGGTATAGAGTGTACGGTATAGAGTGTAGGGTATAGAGTGTATGGTATAGAGTGTAGGGTATAGAGTGTAGGGTATAGAGTGTAGGGTATAGAGTGTATGGTATAGAGTGTAGGGTATAGAGTGTAGGGTATAGAGTGTAGAGTGTAGGGTATAGAGTGTAGAGTGTAGGGTATAGAGTGTAGAGTGTAGGGTATAGAGTGTAGAGTGTAGGGTATAGATTGTATGGTATAGAGTGTAGGGTATAGAATGTAGGGTGTAGAGTGTTGGGTATAGAGTGTAGGGTATAGAGTGTAGGGTATAGAGTGTAGGGTATAGAGTGTAGGGAATAGAGTGTAGAGTGTAGGGATTAGAGTGTAGGGTATAGAGTGTAGGGTATAGAGTGTAGGGTATAGAGTGTAGAGTGTAGGGATTAGAGTGTAGGGTATAGAGTGTAGAGTGTAGGGATTAGAGTGTAGGGTATAGAGTGTAGGGTATAGAGTGTAGGGTATAGAGTGTAGAGTGTAGGGTATAGAGTGTAGGGTATAGAGTGTAGAGTGTAGGGATTAGAGTGTAGGGTATAGAGTGTAGGGTATAGAGTGTAGGGTATAGAGTGTAGAGTGTAGGGTATAGAGTGTAGAGTGTAGGGTATAGAGTGTAGGGTATAGAGTGTAGGGTATAGAGTGTAGGGTAGAGTGTGTAGAGTTTAGGGTATAGAGTGTAGGGTATAGAGTGTAGGGTATAGAGTGTAGAGTGTAGGGATTAGAGTGTAGGGTATAGAGTGTAGGGTGTAGAGTGTAGGGTATAGAGTGTAGAGTGTAGGGTATAGAGTGTATGGTATAGAGTGTAGGGTATAGAGTGTAGGGTGTAGAGTGTAGGGTATAGAGTGTAGGGTATAGAGTGTAGGGTATAGAGTGTAGGGTATAGAGTGTAGGGAATAGAGTGTAGAGTGTAAGGTATAGAGTGTAGAGTGTAGGGTATAGAGTGTAGGGTATAGACTGTAGGGTATAGAGTGTAGGGTATAGAGTGTAGGGTATAGATTGTAGAGTGTAGGCTATAGAGTGTAGGTTATAGAGTGTAGAGTGTAGGGTATAGAGTGTAGGGTATAGAGTGTAGGGTAGAGAGTGTAGGGTATAGAGTGTAGAGTGTAGGGTATAGTGTGTAGGGTATAGAGTGCAGGGTGTAGAGTGTAGGGTATAGAGTGTAGGGTATAGAGTGTAGAGTGTAGGGTATAGAGTGTATGCTATAGAGTGTATGGTGTAGAGTGTATGGTATAGAGTGTAGGGTATAGATTGTAGAGTGCATGGTATAGAGTGTAGGGTATAGAGTGTAGGGTATAGAGTGTATGTTATAGAGTGTAGGGAATAGAGTGTAGGGTAGAGATTGTAGAGTGTAGGGTATAGAGTGTAGGGTATAGAGTGTAGAGTGTCGGGATTAGAGTGTAGGGTATAGAGTGTAGGATGTAGAGTGTAGGGTATAGAGTGTAGAGTGTAGGGTATAGAGTGTATGGTATAGAGTGTAGGGTATAGAGTGTAGGGTGTAGAGTGTAGGGTATAGAGTGTAGGGTATAGAGTGTAGGGTATAGAGTGTAGGGTATAGAGTGTAGGGTGTAGAGTGTAGGGTATAGAGTGTATGGTATAGAGTGTAGGGTATAGAATGTATGGTATAGAGTGTAGAGTGTAGGATATAGAGTGTAGGGTATAGAGTGTAGAGTGTAGGGTATAGAGTGTAGGGTATAGAGTGTAGGGTATAGAGTGTAGAGTGTAGGGATTAGAATGTAGGGTATAGAGTGTAGGGTATAGAGTGTAGAGTGTAGGGTAGAGAGTGTAGGATATAGAGTGTAGAGTGTAGGGTATAGAGTGTAGGGTATAGAGTGTAGGGTATAGAGTGTAGAGTGTAGGGTATAGAGTGTAGGGTATAGAGTGTAGGGTATAGAGTGTAGGGTATAGAGTGTAGGGTGTAGAGTGTAGGGTATAGAGTGTAGGGTATAGAGTGTAGGGTATAGAGTGTAGGGTGTAGAGTGTATGGTATAGAGTGCAGGGTATAGAATGTATGGTATAGAGTGTAGAGTGTAGGATATAGAGTGTCGGGTATAGAGTGTAGAGTGTAGGGATTAGAGTGTAGGGTATAGAGTGTAGGGTATAGAGTGTAGAGTGTAGGGTAGAGAGTGTAGGATATAGAGTGTAGAGTGTAGGGTATAGAGTGTAGGGTATAGAGTGTAGGGTATAGAGTGTAGGGTTTAGAGTGTAGAGTGTAGGGTATAGAGTGTAGGGTATAGAGTGTATGGTATAGAGTGTAGGGTATAGAGTGTAGGGTGTAGAGTGTAGGGTATAGAGTGTAGGGTATAGAGTGTAGGGTATAGAGTGTAGGGTATAGAGTGTAGGGTGTAGAGTGTAGGGTATAGAGTGTATGGTATAGAGTGTAGGGTATAGAATGTATGGTATAGAGTGTAGAGTGTAGGATATAGAGTGTAGGGTATAGAGTGTAGAGTGTAGGGTATAGAGTGTAGGGTATAGAGTGTAGAGTGTAGGGATTAGAGTGTAGGGTATAGAGTGTAGGGTATAGAGTGTACAGTGTAGGGTAGATAGTGTAGGATATAGAGTGTAGAGTGTAGGGTATAGAGTGTAGGGTATAGAGTGTAGGGTATAGAGTGTAGGGTATAGAGTGTAGAGTGTAGGGCATAGAGTGTAAGGTATAGAGTGTAGGGTATAGAATGTAGAGTGTAGGGTATAGAGTGTAGGGTATAGAGTGTAGGGTATAGAGTGTAGGGCATAGAGTGTAGGGTAAAGAGTGTAGGGTGTAGAGTGTAGGGTATAGAGTGTAGGGTATAGAGTGTAGAGTGTAGGGTATAGAGTGTAGGGTATAAAGTGTAGGGTATAGAGTGTAGGGTATAGAGTGTAGGGTATAGAGTGTAGAGTGTAGGGTATAGCGTGTAGAGTGTCGGGTATAGAGTGTAGGGTATAGAGTGTAGGGTATAGAGTGTAGGGTATAGAGTGTAGAGTGTAGGGTATATAGTGTAGAGTGTAGGGTATAGAGTGTATGGTATAGAGTGTAGGGTATAGAGTGTAGGGTGTAGAGTGTTGGGTATAGAGTGTAGGGTATAGAGTGTAGGGTATAGAGTGTAGGGTATAGAGGGTAGGGAATAGAGTGTAGAGTGTAAGGTATAGAGTGTAGAGTGTAGGGTATAGAGTGTAGGGTATAGAGTGTAGAGTGTAGGGATTAGAGTGTAGGGTATAGAGTGTAGGGTATAGAGTGTAGTGTATAGAGTGTAGGGAATAGAGTGTGGAGTGTAAGGTATAGAGTGTAGAGTGTAGGGTATAGACTGTAGGGTATAGAGTGTAGGGTATAGAGTGTAGGGTATAGATTGTAGAGTATAGGCTATAGAGTGTAGGGTATAGAGTGTAGAGTGTAGGGTATAGAGTGTAGGGTATAGAGTGTAGGGTATAGAGTGTAGAGTGTAGGGTATAGTGTGTAGGGTATAGAGTGCAGGGTGTAGAGTGTAGGGTATAGAGTGTAGGGTATAGAGTGTAGAGTGTAGGGTATAGAGTGTATGCTATAGAGTGTATGGTGTAGAGTGTATGGTATAGAGTGTAGGGTATACAGTGTAGAGTGTATGGTATAGAGTGTAGGGTGTAGAGTGTAGGGTATAGAGTGTATGTTATAGAGTGTAGGGTATAGAGTGTAGGGTAGAGAGTGTAGAGTGTAGGGTATAGAGTGTAGGGTATAGAGTGTAGGGTATAGAGTGTAGAGTGTAGGGATTAGAGTGTAGGGTATAGAGTGTAGTGTGTAGAGTGTAGGGTATAGAGTGTAGAGTGTAGGGTATAGAGTGTATGGTATAGAGTGTAGGGTATAGAGTGTAGGGTGTAGAGTGTAGGGTATAGAGTGTAGGGTATAGAGTGTAGGGTATAGAGTGTATGGTATAGAGTGTAGGGAATAGAGTGTAGAGTGTAAGGTATAGAGTGTAGAGTGTAGGGTATAGAGTGTAGGGTATAGACTGTAGGGTATAAAGTGTAGGGTATAGATTGTAGGCTATAGAGTGTAGGGTATAGAGTGTAGGGTATAGAGTGTAGGGTATAGAGTGTAGGGTATAGAGTGTAGGGTATAGAGTGTAGAGTGTAGGGTATAGTGTGTAGGGTATAGAGTGCAGGGTGTAGAGTGTAGGGTATAGAGTGTAGGGTATAGAGTGTAGAGTGTAGGGTATAGAGTGTATGCTATAGAGTGTATGGTGTAGAGTGTATGGTATAGAGTGTAGGGTATAGAGTGTAGAGTGTAGGGTATAGAGTGTATGCTATAGAGTGTATGGTGTAGAGTGTATGGTATAGAGTGTAGGGTATACAGTGTAGAGTGTATGGTATAGAGTGTAGGGTGTAGAGTGTAGGGTATAGAGTGTATGTTATAGAGTGTAGGGTATAGAGTGTAGGGTAGAGAGTGTAGAGTGTAGGGTATAGAGTGTAGGGTATAGAGTGTAGGGTATAGAGTGTAGAGTGTAGGGATTAGAGTGTAGGGTATAGAGTGTAGTGTGTAGAGTGTAGGGTATAGAGTGTAGAGTGTAGGGTATAGAGTGTATGGTATAGAGTGTAGGGTATAGAGTGTAGGGTGTAGAGTGTAGGGTATAGAGTGTAGGGTATAGAGTGTAGGGTATAGAGTGTATGGTATAGAGTGTAGGGAATAGAGTGTAGAGTGTAAGGTATAGAGTGTAGAGTGTAGGGTATAGAGTGTAGGGTATAGACTGTAGGGTATAAAGTGTAGGGTATAGATTGTAGGCTATAGAGTGTAGGGTATAGAGTGTAGGGTATAGAGTGTAGGGTATAGAGTGTAGGGTATAGAGTGTAGGGTATAGAGTGTAGAGTGTAGGGTATAGTGTGTAGGGTATAGAGTGCAGGGTGTAGAGTTTAGGGTATAGAGTGTAGGGTATAGAGTGTAGAGTGTAGGGTATAGAGTGTATGCTATAGAGTGTATGGTGTAGAGTGTATGGTATAGAGTGTAGGGTATAGAGTGTAGAGTGTAGGGTATAGAGTGTAGGGTATAGAGTGTATGTTATAGAGTGTAGGGTATAGAGTGTAGAGTGTAGGGTATAGAGTTTAGAGTGTAGGGTATAGAGTGTAGGGTATAGAGTGTAAGGTATAGAGTGTAGGGTGTAGAGTGTAGGGTATAGATTGTAGGGTATAGAGTGTAGGGTATAGAGTGTACGGTATAGAGTGTAGGGTATGGAGTGTATGGTATAGAGTGTAGGGTATAGAGTGTAAGGTATAGAGTGTAGGGTATAAAGTGTAGAGTGTAGGGTATAGAGTGTAGAGTGTAGGGTATAGAGTGTATGGTATAGAGTGTAGGGTATAGAGTGTAGGGTGTAGAGTGTTGGATATAGAGTGTAGGGTATAGAGTGTAGGGTATAGAGTGTAGGGTATAGAGTGTAGGGAATAGAGTGTAGGGTATAGAGTGTAGAGTGTAGGGATTAGAGTGTAGGGTATAGAGTGTAGGGTATAGAGTGTAAGGTATAGAGTGTAGGGTATAGAGTGTAGAGTGTAGGGTATAGAGTGTAGAGTGTAGGGTATAGAGTGTAGGGTATAGAGTGTAGGGTATAGAGTGTAGGGTAGAGTCTGTAGAGTGTAGGGTATAGAGTGTAGAGTATAGAGTGTAGAGTGTAGGGATTAGAGTGTAGGGTATAGAGTGTAGGGTGTAGAGTGTAGGGTATAGAGTGTAGAGTGTAGTGTATAGAGTGTATGGTATAGAGTGTAGGGTGTAGAGAGTAGGGTATAGAGTGTAGGGTATAGAGTGTAGGGTATAGAGTGTAGGGAATAGAGTGTAGAGTGTAAGGTATAGAGTGTAGAGTGTAGGGTATAGAGTGTAGGGTATAGAGTGTAGAGTGAAGGGATTAGAGTGTAGGGTATAGAGTGTAGGGTGTAGAGTGTAGGGTATAGAGTGTAGAGTGTAGGGTATAGAGTGTATGGTATAGAGTGTAGGGTATAGAGTGTAGGGTGTAGAGTGTAGGGTATAGAGTGTAGGGTATAGAGTGTAGGGTATAGAGTGTAGGGTATAGAGTGTAGGGAATAGAGTGTAGAGTGTAAGGTATAGAGTGTAGAGTGTAGGGTATAGAGTGTAGGGTATAGACTGTAGGGTATAGAGTGTAGGGTATAGAGTGTAGGGTATAGATTGTAGAGTGTAGGCTATAGAGTTTAGGGTATAGAGTGTAGAGTGTAGGGTATAGAGTGTAGGGTATAGAGTGTAGGGTATAGAGTGTAGAGTGTAGGGTATAGTGTGTACGGTATAGAGTGCAGGGTGTAGGGTATAGAGTGTAGGGTATAGAGTGTAGAGTGTAGGGTATAGAGTGTACGCTATAGAGTGTATGGTGTAGAGTGTATGGTATAGAGTGTAGGGTATAGATTGTAGAGTGTATGGTATAGAGTGTATGTTATAGAGTGTAGGGTATAGAGTGTAGGGTAGAGAGTGTATGTTATAGAGTGTAGGGTATAGAGTGTAGGGTAGAGAGTGTAGAGTGTAGGGTATAGAGTGTAGGGTAGGGTATAGAGTGTAGAGTGTCGGGATTAGAGTGTAGGGTATAGAGTGTGGGATGTAGAGTGTAGGGTATAGAGTGTAGAGTGTAGGGTATAGAGTGTATGGTATAGAGTGTAGGGTATAGAGTGTAGGGTGTAGAGTGTAGGGTATAGAGTGTAGGGAATAGAGTGTAGGGTATAGAGTGTAGGGTATAGAGTGTAGGGTGTAGAGTGTAGGGTATAGAGTGTATAGTATAGAGTGTAGAGTGTAGGGTATAGAGTGTAGGGTATAGAGTGTAGGGTATAGAGTGTAGGGTATAGAGTGTAGAGTGTAGGGTATAGCATGTAGAGTGTCGGGTATAGAGTGTAGGGTATAGAGTGTAGGGTATAGAGTGTAGGGTATAGAGTGTAGAGTGTAGGGTATAGAGTGTAGAGTGTAGGGTATAGAGTGTATGGTATAGAGTGTAGGGTATAGAGTGTAGGGCATAGAGTGTAGGGCATAGAGTGTAGGGTGTAGAGTGTAGGGTATAGAGTGTAGGGTATAGAGTGTAGAGTGTAGGGTATAGAGTGTAGGGTATAGAGTGTAGGGTATAGAGTGTAGGGTATAGAGTGTAGAGTGTAGGGTATAGCATGTAGAGTGTCGGGTATAGAGTGTAGGGTATAGAGTGTAGGGTATAGAGTGTAGGGTATAGAGTGTAGAGTGTAGGGTATAGAGTGTAGAGTGTAGGGTATAGAGTGTATGGTATAGAGTGTAGGGTATAGAGTGTAGGGTGTAGAGTGTTGGGTATAGAGTGTAGGGTATAGAGTGTAGGGTATAGAGTGTAGGGTATAGAGTGTAGGGAATAGAGTGTAGAGTGTAAGGTATAGAGTGTAGAGTGTAGGGTATAGAGTGTAGGGTATAGAGTGTAGAGTGTAGGGATTAGAGTGTAGGGTATAGAGTGTAGGGTATAGTGTGTAGGGTATAGAGTGTAGAGTGTAGGGTATAGAGTGTAGGGTATTGAGTTTAGGGTATAGATTGTAGGGTATAGAGTGTAGGGCATAGAGTGTAGGGTATAGAGTGTAGGGTATAGAGTGTAGAGTGTAGGGTATAGAGTGTAGGGTATAGAGTGTAGGGTAGAGAGTGTAGAGTGTAGGGATTAGAGTGTACGGTATAGAGTGTAGGGTGTAGAGTGTAGGGCATAGAGTGTAGAGTGTAGGGTATAGAGTGTATGGTATAGAGTGTAGAGTATAGAGTGTAGGGTGTAGAGTGTAGGGTATAGAGTGTAGGGTATAGAGTGTAGGGTATAGAGTGTAGGGAATAGAGTGTTGAGTGTAAGGTACAGAGTGTAGAGTGTAGGGAATAGAGTGTAGAGTGTAGGGTATAGAGTGTAGGGTATAGAGTGTAGGGTATAGAGTGTAGGGTATACAGTGTAGGGTATAGAGTGTAGAGTGTAGGGTATAGAGTGTAGAGTGTAGGGTATAGAGTGTAGAGTGTAGGGCATAGAGTGTAGATTGTAGGGTATAGAGTGTAGGGTATAGAGTGTAGGGTATAGAGTGTAGGGTATAGAGTGTAGAGTGTAGGGTATAGAGTGTAGAGTGTAGGGTATAGAGTGTAGGGTACAGAGTGTAGGGTATAGAGTGTAGGGTAGAGAGTGTAGAGTGTAGGGTATAGAGTGTAGGGTATAGAGTGTAGGGTATAGAGTGTAGAGTGTAGGGATTAGAGTGTAGGGTATAGAGTGTAGGGTGTGGAGTGTAGGGTATAGAGTGTAGAGTGTAGGGTATAGAGTGTATGGTATAGAGTGTAGGGTATAGAGTGTAGGGTGTAGAGTGTAGGGTATAGAGTGTAGGGTATAGAGTGTAGGGTATAGAGTGTAGGGTATAGAGTGTAGGGAATAGAGTGTAGAGTGTAAGGTATAGAGTGTAGAGTGTAGGGTATAGAGTGTAAGGTATAGAGTGTAGAGTGTAGGGATTAGAGTGTAGGGTATAGAGTGTAGGGTGTAGAGTGTAGGGTATAGAGTGTAGAGTGTAGGGTATAGAGTGTATGGTATAGAGTGTAGGGTATAGAGTCTAGGGTGTAGAGTGTAGGGTATAGAGTGTAGGGTATAGAGTGTAGGGTATAGAGTGTAGGGTATAGAGTGTAGGGAATAGAGTGTGGAGTGTAAGGTATAGAGTGTAGAGTGTAGGGTATAGAGTGTAGGGTATAGACTGTAGGGTATAGAGTGTAGGGTATAGAGTGTAGGGTATAGATTGTAGAGTGTAGGCTATAGAGTGTAGGGTATAGAGAGTAGAGTGTAGGGTATAGAGTGTAGGGTATAGAGTGTAGGGTATAGAGTGTAGGGTATAGAGTGTAGAGTGTAGGGTATAGTGTGTAGGGTATAGAGTGCAGGGTGTAGAGTGTAGGGTATAGAGTGTAGGGTATAGAGTGTAGAGTGTAGGGTATAGAGTGTATGCTATAGAGTGTATGGTGTAGAGTGTATGGTATAGAGTGTAGGGTATAGAGTGTAGAGTGTATGGTATAGAGTGTAGGGTGTAGAGTGTAGGGTATAGAGTGTATGTTATAGAGTGTAGGGTATAGAGTGTAAGGTAGAGAGTGTAGAGTGTAGGGTATAGAGTGTAGGGTATAGAGTGTAGGGTATAGAGTGTAGAGTGTAGGGATTAGAGTGTAGGGTATAGAGTGTAGTGTGTAGAGTGTAGGGTATAGAGTGTAGAGTGTAGGGTATAGAGTGTAGGGTATAGAGTGTAGGGTATAGAGTGTAGGGTATAGAGTGTAGAGTGTAGGGTATAGTGTGTAGGGTATAGAGTGCAGGGTGTAGAGTGTAGGGTATAGAGTGTAGGGTATAGAGTGTAGAGTGTAGGGTATAGAGTGTATGCTATAGAGTGTATGGTGTAGAGTGTATGGTATAGAGTGTAGGGTATAGAGTGTAGAGTGTATGGTATAGAGTGTAGGGTGTAGAGTGTAGGGTATAGAGTGTATGTTATAGAGTGTAGGGTATAGAGTGTAGGGTAGAGAGTGTAGAGTGTAGGGTATAGAGTGTAGGGTATAGAGTGTAGGGTATAGAGTGTAGAGTGTAGGGATTAGAGTGTAGGGTATAGAGTGTAGTGTGTAGGGTGTAGGGTATAGAGTGTAGAGTGTAGGGTATAGAGTGTATGGTATAGAGTGTAGGGTATAGAGTGTAGGGTGTAGAGTGTAGGGTATAGAGTGTAGGGTATAGAGTGTAGGGTATAGAGTGTAGGGAATAGAGTGTAGAGTGTAAGGTATAGAGTGTGAAGTATAGGGTATAGAGTGTAGGGTATAGAGTGTAGAGTGTAGGGATTAGAGTGTAGGGTATAGAGTGTAGGGTGTAGAGTGTAGGGTATAGAGTGTAGAGTGTAGGGTATAGAGTGTATGGTATAGAGTGTAGGGTATAGAGTGTAGGGTGTAGAGTGTAGGGTATAGAGTGTAGGGTATAGAGTGTAGGGTATAGAGTGTAAGGTATAGAGTGTAGGGAATAGAGTGTAGAGTGTAAGGTATAGAGTGTAGAGTGTAGGGTATAGAGTGTAGGGTATAGACTGTAGGGTATAGAGTGTAGGGTATAGAGTGTAGGGTATAGAGTGTAGGGTATAGAGTGTAGGGTATAGAGTGTAGGGTATAGAGTGTAGAGTGTAGGGTATAGTGTGTAGGGTATAGAGTGCAGGGTGTAGAGTGTAGGGTATAGAGTGTAGGGTATAGAATGTAGAGTGTAGGGTATAGAGTGTATGCTATAGAGTGTATGGTGTAGAGTGTATGGTATAGAGTGTAGGGTATAGAGTGTAGAGTGTAGGGTATAGAGTGTAGGGTATAGAGTGTATGTTATAGAGTGTAGGGTATAGAGTGTAGAGTGTAGGGTATAGAGTGTAGGGTATAGAGTGTAAGGTATAGAGTGTAGGGTGTAGAGTGTAGGGTATAGATTGTAGGGTATAGAGTGTAGGGTATAGAGTGTACGGTATAGAGTGTAGGGTATGGAGTGTATGGTCTAGAGTGTAGGGTATAGAGTGTAGAGTGTAGGGTATAGAGTGTAGGGTATAGAGTGTAGGGTATAGAGTGTAGGGTATAGAGTGTAGGGTATAGAGTGTAGGGTATAGAGTGTAGAGTGCAGGGTATAGAGTTTAGAGTGTAGGGTATAGAGTGTAGGGTATAGAGTGTAAGGTATAGAGTGTAGGGTGTAGAGTGTAGAGTATAGAGTGTAGGGTATAGGGTGTAGGGTATAGAGTGTAGGGTATAGAGTGTAGGGTACAGAGTGTATGGTATAGAGTGTAGGGTATAGAGTGTATGGTATAGAGTGTAGGGTATAGAGTGTAGGGTATAGAGTGTATGTTATAGAGTGTAGGGTATAGAGCGTAGAGTGTAGGGTATAGAGTGTAGAGTGTAGAGTGTAGGGTATAGAGTGTAGAGTGTAGGGTATAGAGTGTAGAGTGTAGGGTATAGAGTTTAGAGTGTAGGGTATAGAGTGTAAGGTATAGAGTGTAGGGTGTAGAGTGTAGGGTATAGATTGTAGGGTATAGAGTGTAGGGTATAGAGTGTACGGTATAGAGTGTAGGGTATGGAGTGTATGGTCTAGAGTGTAGGGTATAGAGTGTAGAGTGTAGGGTATAGAGTGTAGGGTATAGAGTGTAGGGTATAGAGTGTAAGGTGTAGAGTGTAGGGTATAGAGTGTAGGGTATAGAGTGTAGGGTATAGAGTGTAGGGTATAGAGTGTATGGTATAGAGTGTAGAGTGTAGGGTATAGAGTTTAGAGTGTAGGGTATAGAGTGTAAGGTATAGAGTGTAGGGTGTAGAGTGTAGGGTATAGAGTGTAGGGTAAAGAGTGTATGGTATAGAGTGTACGGTATAGAGTGTAGGGTATAGAGTGTATGGTATAGAGTGTAGGGTATAGAGTGTAGGGTATAGAGTGTAGGGTATAGAGTGTATGGTATAGATTGTAGGGTATAGAGTGTAGGGTGTAGAGTGTATGTTATAGAGTGTAGGGTATAGAGTGTAGGGTATAGAGTTTAGAGTGTAGGGTATAGAGAGTAGGGTATAGAGTGTAAGGTATAGAGTGTAGGGTGTAGAGTGTAGGGTATAGAGTGTAGGGCATAGGGTGTAGGGTATAGAGTGTAGGGTATAGAGTGTAGAGTGTAGGGTATAGAGTGTAGGGTATAGAGTGTAGGGTATAGAGTGTAGAGTGTAGGGTATAGAGTGTAGGGTATTGAGTGTAGGGTATAGAGTGTAGGGTATAGAGTGTAGGGTATAGAGTGTAGAGTTTAGGGTATAGAGTGTAGAGTGTAGGGTATAGAGTGTAGGGTATAGAGTGTAGGGTATAGAGTGTAGGGTAGAGAGTGTAGAGTGTAGGATATAGAGTGTAGGGTATAGAGTGTAGGGTATAGAGTGTAGAGTGTAGGGATTAAAGTGTAGGGTATAGAGTGTAGGGTGTAGAGTGTAGGGTATAGAGTGTAGAGTGTAGGGTATAGAGTGTATGATATAGAGTGTAGGGTATAGAGTGTAGGGTGTAGAGTGTAGGGTATAGAGTGTTGGGCATAGAGTGTAGGGTATAGAGTGTAGGGTATAGAGTGTAGAGTGTAGGGTATAGAGTGTATGGTATAGAGTGTAGGGTATAGAGTGTAGGGTATAGAGTGTAGGGCAAAGAGTGTAGGGTATAGAGTGTAGGGTATAGAGTGTAGGGTATAGAGTGTAGGGTATGGAGTGTAGGGTATATAGTGTAGAGTGTAGGGTATAGAGTGTAGGGTATAGAGTGTAGGGCAAAGAGTGTAGGGTATAGAGTGTAGGGTATAGAGTGTAGGGTATAGAGTGTAGGGTATAGAGTGTAGGGTATATAGTGTAGAGTGTAGGGTATAGAGTGTAGGGTATAGAGTGTAGGGTATAGAGTGTAGGGTATATAGTGTAGAGTGTAGGGTATAGAGTGTAGGGTATAGAGTGTAGGGTATAGAGTGTAGGGTATAGAGTGCAGGGTATAGAGTGTAGAGTGTAGGGTATAGAGTGTAGAGTGTAGGGTATAGAGTGTAGGGTATAGAGTGTAGGGTATAGAGTGTAGGGTATAGAGTGTAGAGTGTAGGGTATAGAGTGTAGGGTATAGAGTGTAGGGAGTAGAGTGTAGGGTATAGAGTGTAGGGTTCAGAGTGTAGGGTATAGAGTGTAGGGTATAGAGTGTATGGTATAGAGTGTAGGGTATAGAGTGTAGGGTATAGAGTGTAGGGTATAGAGTGTAGGGTATAGAGTGTAGAGTGTAGGGTATAGAGTGTAGGGTATAGAGTGTATGGTATAGAGTGTAGGGTATAGAGTGTAGGGTATAGAGTGTAGGGTATAGAGTGTAGGGTATAGAGTGTAGAGTGTCGGGATTAGAGTGTAGGGTATAGAGTGTAGGATGTAGAGTGTAGGGTATAGAGTGTAGAGTGTAGGGTATAGAGTGTATGGTATAGAGTGTAGGGTATAGAGTGTAGGGTGTAGAGTGTAGGGTATAGAGTGTAGGGTATAGAGTGTATGGTATAGAGTGTAGGGAATAGAGTGTAGAGTGTAAGGTATAGAGTGTAGAGTGTAGGGTATAGAGTGTAGGGTATAGACTGTAGGGTATAGAGTGTAGGGTATAGAGTGTAGGGTATAGATTGTAGAGTGTAGGCTATAGAGTGTAGGGAATAGAGTGTAGAGTGTAGGGTATAGAGTGTAGGGTATAGAGTGTAGGGTATAGAGTGTAGGGTATAGAGTGTAGGGCATAGAGTGTAGGGTATAGAGTGTAGGGTATAGAGTGTAGGGTATAGAGTGTAGCGTGTAGGGCATCGAGTGTAGAGTGTTGGGTATAGAGTGTAGGGCATAGAGTGTAGGGTATAGAGTGTAGAGTGTAGGGTATAGAGTGTAGAGTGTAGGGTATAGAGTGTAGGGTATAGAGTGTAGGGTAGAGAGTGTAGGGTAGAGAGTGTAGAGTGTAGGGTATAGAGTGTAGGGTATAGAGTGTAGGGTATAGATTGTAGAGTGTAGGGATTATAGTGTAGTGTATAGAGTGTAGGGTGTAGAGTGTAGGGTATAGAGTGTAGAGTGTAGGGTATAGAGTGTATGGTATAGAGTGTAGGGTATAGAGTGTGGGGTGTAGAGTGTAGGGTATAGAGTGTAGGGTACAGAGTGTAGGGAATAGAGTGTAGAGTGTAAGGTATAGAGTGTAGAGTGTAGGGCATAGAGTGTAGAGTGTAGGGTATAGAGTGTAGGGTATAGAGTGTAGGGTATAGAGTGTAGGGTATAGAGTGTAGGGTATAGAGTGTAGAGTGTAGGGTATAGAGTGTAGAGTGTAGGGTATAGAGTGTAGAGTGTAGGGTATAGAGTGTAGGGTATAGAGTGTAGGGTATAGAGTGTAGGGTATAGAGTGTAGAGTGTAGGGTATAGAGTGTAGAGTGTAGGGTATAGAGTGTAGGGTATAGTGTGCAGGGTATAGAGTGTAGGGTAGAGAGTGTAGAGTGTAGGGTATAGAGTGTAGGGTATAGAGTGTAGGGTATAGAGTGTAGAGTGTAGGGATTAGAGTGTAGGGTATAGAGTGTAGGGTATAGAGTGTAGGGTGTAGAGTGTAGGGTATAGAGTGTAGGGTATAGAGTGTAGGGTATAGAGTGTAGGGAATAGAGTGTAGAGTGTAAGGTATAGAGTGTAGAGTGTATGGTATAGAGTGTAAGGTATAGAGTGTAGAGTGTAGGGATTAGAGTGTAGGGTATAGAGTGTAGGGTGTAGAGTGTAGGGTATAGAGTGTAGAGTGTATGGTATAGAGTGTAGGGTATAGAGTGTAGGGTGTAGAGTGTAGGGTATAGAGTGTAGGGTATAGAGTGTAGGGTATAGATTGTAGAGTGTAGGCTATAGAGTGTAGGGTATAGAGAGTAGAGTGTAGGGTATAGAGTGTAGGGTATAGAGTGTAGGGTATAGAGTGTAGGGTATAGAGTGTAGAGTGTAGGGTATAGTGTGTAGGGTATAGAGTGCAGGGTGTAGAGTGTAGGGTATAGAGTGTAGGGTATAGAGTGTAGAGTGTAGGGTATAGAGTGTATGCTATAGAGTGTATGGTGTAGAGTGTATGGTATAGAGTGTAGGGTATAGAGTGTAGAGTGTATGGTATAGAGTGTAGGGTGTAGAGTGTAGGGTATAGAGTGTATGTTATAGAGTGTAGGGTATAGAGTGTAGGGTAGAGAGTGTAGAGTGTAGGGTATAGAGTGTAGGGTATAGAGTGTAGGGTATAGAGTGTAGAGTGTAGGGATTAGAGTGTAGGGTATAGAGTGTAGTGTGTAGAGTGTAGGGTATAGAGTGTAGAGTGTAGGGTATAGAGTGTAGGGTATAGAGTGTAGGGTATAGAGTGTAGGGTATAGAGTGTAGAGTGTAGGGTATAGTGTGTAGGGTATAGAGTGCAGGGTGTAGAGTGTAGGGTATAGAGTGTAGGGTATAGAGTGTAGAGTGTAGGGTATAGAGTGTATGCTATAGAGTGTATGGTGTAGAGTGTATGGTATAGAGTGTAGGGTATAGAGTGTAGAGTGTATGGTATAGAGTGTAGGGTGTAGAGTGTAGGGTATAGAGTGTATGTTATAGAGTGTAGGGTATAGAGTGTAGGGTAGAGAGTGTAGAGTGTAGGGTATAGAGTGTAGGGTATAGAGTGTAGGGTATAGAGTGTAGAGTGTAGGGATTAGAGTGTAGGGTATAGAGTGTAGTGTGTAGAGTGTAGGGTATAGAGTGTAGAGTGTAGGGTATAGAGTGTATGGTATAGAGTGTAGGGTATAGAGTGTAGGGTGTAGAGTGTAGGGTATAGAGTGTAGGGTATAGAGTGTAGGGTATAGAGTGTAGGGAATAGAGTGTAGAGTGTAAGGTATAGAGTGTAGAGTATAGGGTATAGAGTGTAGGGTATAGAGTGTAGAGTGTAGGGTATAGAGTGTAGAGTGTAGGGTATAGAGTGTAGGGTATAGAGTGTAGGGTATAGAGTGTAGGGTATAGAGTGTAGAGTGTAGGGTATAGAGTGTAGGGTATAGAGTGTAGGGAGTAGAGTGTAGGGTATAGAGTGTAGGGTTCAGAGTGTAGGGTATAGAGTGTAGGGTATAGAGTGTATGGTATAGAGTGTAGGGTATAGAGTGTAGGGTATAGAGTGTAGGGTATAGAGTGTAGGGTATAGAGTGTAGAGTGTAGGGTATAGAGTGTAGGGTATAGAGTGTATGGTATAGAGTGTAGGGTATAGAGTGTAGGGTATAGAGTGTAGGGTATAGAGTGTAGGGTATAGAGTGTAGAGTGTCGGGATTAGAGTGTAGGGTATAGAGTGTAGGATGTAGAGTGTAGGGTATAGAGTGTAGAGTGTAGGGTATAGAGTGTATGGTATAGAGTGTAGGGTATAGAGTGTAGGGTGTAGAGTGTAGGGTATAGAGTGTAGGGTATAGAGTGTATGGTATAGAGTGTAGGGAATAGAGTGTAGAGTGTAAGGTATAGAGTGTAGAGTGTAGGGTATAGAGTGTAGGGTATAGACTGTAGGGTATAGAGTGTAGGGTATAGAGTGTAGGGTATAGATTGTAGAGTGTAGGCTATAGAGTGTAGGGAATAGAGTGTAGAGTGTAGGGTATAGAGTGTAGGGTATAGAGTGTAGGGTATAGAGTGTAGGGCATAGAGTGTAGGGTATAGAGTGTAGGGTATAGAGTGTAGGGTATAGAGTGTAGAGTGTAGGGCATCGAGTGTAGAGTGTAGGGTATAGAGTGTAGGGCATAGAGTGTAGGGTATAGAGTGTAGAGTGTAGGGTATAGAGTGTAGAGTGTAGGGTATAGAGTGTAGGGTATAGAGTGTAGGGTAGAGAGTGTAGGGTAGAGAGTGTAGAGTGTAGGGTATAGAGTGTAGGGTATAGAGTGTAGGGTATAGATTGTAGAGTGTAGGGATTATAGTGTAGTGTATAGAGTGTAGGGTGTAGAGTGTAGGGTATAGAGTGTAGAGTGTAGGGTATAGAGTGTATGGTATAGAGTGTAGGGTATAGAGTGTGGGGTGTAGAGTGTAGGGTATAGAGTGTAGGGTACAGAGTGTAGGGAATAGAGTGTAGAGTGTAAGGTATAGAGTGTAGAGTGTAGGGCATAGAGTGTAGAGTGTAGGGTATAGAGTGTAGGGTATAGAGTGTAGGGTATAGAGTGTAAGGTATAGAGTGTAGGGTGTAGAGTGTAGGGTATAGATTGTAGGGTATAGAGTGTAGGGTATAGAGTGTACGGTATAGAGTGTAGGGTATGGAGTGTATGGTATAGAGTGTAGGGTATAGAGTGTAGTGTGTAGAGTGTAGGGTATAGAGTGTAGAGTGTAGGGTATAGAGTGTAGGGTATAGAGTGTAGGGTATAGAGTGTAGGGTATAGAGTGTAGAGTGTAGGGTATAGTGTGTAGGGTATAGAGTGCAGGGTGTAGAGTGTAGGGTATAGAGTGTAGGGTATAGAGTGTAGAGTGTAGGGTATAGAGTGTATGCTATAGAGTGTATGGTGTAGAGTGTATGGTATAGAGTGTAGGGTATAGAGTGTAGAGTGTATGGTATAGAGTGTAGGGTGTAGAGTGTAGGGTATAGAGTGTATGTTATAGAGTGTAGGGTATAGAGTGTAGGGTATAGAGTGTAGAGTGTAGGGATTAGAGTGTAGGGTATAGAGTGTAGTGTGTAGAGTGTAGGGTATAGAGTGTAGAGTGTAGGGTATAGAGTGTAGGGTATAGAGTGTAGGGTATAGAGTGTAGGGTATAGAGTGTAGAGTGTAGGGTATAGTGTGTAGGGTATAGAGTGCAGGGTGTAGAGTGTAGGGTATAGAGTGTAGGGTATAGAGTGTAGAGTGTAGGGTATAGAGTGTATGCTATAGAGTGTATGGTGTAGAGTGTATGGTATAGAGTGTAGGGTATAGAGTGTAGAGTGTATGGTATAGAGTGTAGGGTGTAGAGTGTAGGGTATAGAGTGTATGTTATAGAGTGTAGGGTATAGAGTGTAGGGTAGAGAGTGTAGAGTGTAGGGTATAGAGTGTAGGGTATAGAGTGTAGGGTATAGAGTGTAGAGTGTAGGGATTAGAGTGTAGGGTATAGAGTGTAGTGTGTAGAGTGTAGGGTATAGAGTGTAGAGTGTAGGGTATAGAGTGTATGGTATAGAGTGTAGGGTATAGAGTGTAGGGTGTAGAGTGTAGGGTATAGAGTGTAGGGTATAGAGTGTAGGGTATAGAGTGTAGGGAATAGAGTGTAGAGTGTAAGGTATAGAGTGTAGAGTATAGGGTATAGAGTGTAGGGTATAGAGTGTAGAGTGTAGGGTATAGAGTGTAGAGTGTAGGGTATAGAGTGTAGGGTATAGAGTGTAGGGTATAGAGTGTAGGGTATAGAGTGTAGAGTGTAGGGTATAGAGTGTAGGGTATAGAGTGTAGGGAGTAGAGTGTAGGGTATAGAGTGTAGGGTTCAGAGTGTAGGGTATAGAGTGTAGGGTATAGAGTGTATGGTATAGAGTGTAGGGTATAGAGTGTAGGGTATAGAGTGTAGGGTATAGAGTGTAGGGTATAGAGTGTAGAGTGTAGGGTATAGAGTGTAGGGTATAGAGTGTATGGTATAGAGTGTAGGGTATAGAGTGTAGGGTATAGAGTGTAGGGTATAGAGTGTAGGGTATAGAGTGTAGAGTGTCGGGATTAGAGTGTAGGGTATAGAGTGTAGGATGTAGAGTGTAGGGTATAGAGTGTAGAGTGTAGGGTATAGAGTGTATGGTATAGAGTGTAGGGTATAGAGTGTAGGGTGTAGAGTGTAGGGTATAGAGTGTAGGGTATAGAGTGTATGGTATAGAGTGTAGGGAATAGAGTGTAGAGTGTAAGGTATAGAGTGTAGAGTGTAGGGTATAGAGTGTAGGGTATAGACTGTAGGGTATAGAGTGTAGGGTATAGAGTGTAGGGTATAGATTGTAGAGTGTAGGCTATAGAGTGTAGGGAATAGAGTGTAGAGTGTAGGGTATAGAGTGTAGGGTATAGAGTGTAGGGTATAGAGTGTAGGGCATAGAGTGTAGGGTATAGAGTGTGGGGTATAGAGTGTAGGGTATAGAGTGTAGAGTGTAGGGCATCGAGTGTAGAGTGTAGGGTATAGAGTGTAGGGCATAGAGTGTAGGGTATAGAGTGTAGAGTGTAGGGTATAGAGTGTAGAGTGTAGGGTATAGAGTGTAGGGTATAGAGTGTAGGGTAGAGAGTGTAGGGCAGAGAGTGTAGAGTGTAGGGTATAGAGTGTAGGGTATAGAGTGTAGGGTATAGATTGTAGAGTGTAGGGATTATAGTGTAGTGTATAGAGTGTAGGGTGTAGAGTGTAGGGTATAGAGTGTAGAGTGTAGGGTATAGAGTGTATGGTATAGAGTGTAGGGTATAGAGTGTGGGGTGTAGAGTGTAGGGTATAGAGTGTAGGGTACAGAGTGTAGGGAATAGAGTGTAGAGTGTAAGGTATAGAGTGTAGAGTGTAGGGCATAGAGTGTAGAGTGTAGGGTATAGAGTGTAGGGTATAGAGTGTAGGGTATAGAGTGTAAGGTATAGAGTGTAGGGTGTAGAGTGTAGGGTATAGATTGTAGGGTATAGAGTGTAGGGTATAGAGTGTACGGTATAGAGTGTAGGGTATGGAGTGTATGGTATAGAGTGTAGGGTATAGAGTGTAGGGTATAGAGTGTAGGGTATAAAGTGTAGAGTGTAGGGTATAGAGTGTAGAGTGTAGGGTATAGAGTGTATGGTATAGAGTGTAGGGTATAGAGTGTAGGGTGTAGAGTGTTGGGTATAGAGTGTAGGGTATAGAGTGTAGGGTATAGAGTGTAGGGTATAGAGTGTAGGGAATAGAGTGTAGGGTATAGAGTGTAGAGTGTAGGGATTAGAGTGTAGGGTATAGAGTGTAGGGTATAGAGTGTAAGGTATAGAGTGTAGGGTATAGAGTGTAGAGTGTAGGGTATAGAGTGTAGAGTGTAGGGTATAGAGTGTAGGGTATAGAGTGTAGGGTATAGAGTGTAGGGTAGAGTCTGTAAAGTGTAGGGTATAGAGTGTAGGGTATAGAGTGTAGAGTATAGAGTGTAGAGTGTAGGGATTAGAGTGTAGGGTATAGAGTGTAGGGTGTAGAGTGTAGGGTATAGAGTGTAGAGTGTAGTGTATAGAGTGTATGGTATAGAGTGTAGGGTGTAGAGAGTAGGGTATAGAGTGTAGGGTATAGAGTGTAGGGTATAGAGTGTAGGGAATAGAGTGTAGAGTGTAAGGTATAGAGTGTAGAGTGTAGGGTATAGAGTGTAGGGTATAGAGTGTAGAGTGAAGGGATTAAAGTGTAGGGTATAGAGTGTAGGGTGTAGAGTGTAGGGTATAGAGTGTAGAGTGTAGGGTATAGAGTGTATGGTATAGAGTGTAGGGTATAGAGTGTAGGGTGTAGAGTGTAGGGTATAGAGTGTAGGGTATAGAGTGTAGGGTATAGAGTGTAGGGTATAGAGTGTAGGGAATAGAGTGTAGAGTGTAAGGTATAGAGTGTAGAGTGTAGGGTATAGAGTGTAGGGTATAGACTGTAGGGTATAGAGTGTAGGGTATAGAGTGTAGGGTATAGATTGTAGAGTGTAGGCTATAGAGTGTAGGGTATAGAGTGTAGAGTGTAGGGTATAGAGTGTAGGGTATAGAGTGTAGGGTATAGAGTGTAGAGTGTAGGGTATAGTGTGTACGGTATAGAGTGCAGGGTGTAGAGTGTAGGGTATAGAGTGTAGGGTATAGAGTGTAGAGTGTAGGGTATAGAGTGTACGCTATAGAGTGTATGGTGTAGAGTGTATGGTATAGAGTGTAGGGTATAGATTGTAGAGTGTATGGTATAGAGTGTATGTTATAGAGTGTAGGGTATAGAGTGTAGGGTAGAGAGTGTATGTTATAGAGTGTAGGGTATAGAGTGTAGGGTAGAGAGTGTAGAGTGTAGGGTATAGAGTGTAGGGTAGGGTATAGAGTGTAGAGTGTCGGGATTAGAGTGTAGGGTATAGAGTGTGGGATGTAGAGTGTAGGGTATAGAGTGTAGAGTGTAGGGTATAGAGTGTATGGTATAGAGTGTAGGGTATAGAGTGTAGGGTGTAGAGTGTAGGGTATAGAGTGTAGGGAATAGAGTGTAGGGTATAGAGTGTAGGGTATAGAGTGTAGGGTGTAGAGTGTAGGGTATAGAGTGTATAGTATAGAGTGTAGGGTATAGAATGTATGGTATAGAGTGTAGAGTGTAGGATATAGAGTGTAGGGTATAGAGTGTAGAGTGTAGGGTATAGAGTGTAGAGTGTAGGGATTAGAGTGTAGGGTATAGAGTGTAGGGTATAGAGTGTAAAGTGTAGGGTAGAGAGTGTAGGATATAGAGTGTAGAGTGTATGGTATAGAGTGTAGGGTATAGAGTGTAGGGTATAGAGTGTAGGGTATAGAGTGTAGGGTATAGAGTGTAGGGCATAGAGTGTAGGGCATAGAGTGTAGGGTGTAGAGTGTAGGGTATAGAGTGTAGGGTATAGAGTGTAGAGTGTAGGGTATAGAGTGTAGGGTATAGAGTGTAGGGTATAGAGTGTAGGGTATAGAGTGTAGGGTATAGAGTGTAGAGTGTAGGGTATAGCATGTAGAGTGTCGGGTATAGAGTGTAGGGTATAGAGTGTAGGGTATAGAGTGTAGGGTATAGAGTGTAGAGTGTAGGGTATAGAGTGTAGAGTGTAGGGTATAAAGTGTATGGTATAGAGTGTAGGGTATAGAGTGTAGGGTGTAGAGTGTTGGGTATAGAGTGTAGAGTATAGAGTGTAGGGTATAGAGTGTAGGGTATAGAGTGTAGGGAATAGAGTGTAGAGTGTAAGGTCTAGAGTGTAGAGTGTAGGGTATAGAGTGTAGGGTATAGAGTGTAGAGTGTAGGGATTAGAGTGTAGGGTATAGAGTGTAGGGTATAGTGTGTAGGGTATAGAGTGTAGAGTGTAGGGTATAGAGTGTAGGGTATTGAGTTTAGGGTATAGATTGTAGGGTATAGAGTGTAGGGCATAGAGTGTAGGGTATAGAGTGTAGGGTATAGAGTGTAGAGTGTAGGGTATAGAGTGTAGGGTATAGAGTGTAGGGTAGAGAGTGTAGAGTGTAGGGATTAGAGTGTACGGTATAGAGTGTAGGGTGTAGAGTGTAGGGCATAGAGTGTAGAGTGTAGGGTATAGAGTGTATGGTATAGAGTGTAGAGTATAGAGTGTAGGGTGTAGAGTGTAGGGTATAGAGTGTAGGGTATAGAGTGTAGGGTATAGAGTGTAGGGAATAGAGTGTTGAGTGTAAGGTACAGAGTGTAGAGTGTAGGGAATAGAGTGTAGAGTGTAGGGTATAGAGTGTAGGGTATAGAGTGTAGGGTATAGAGTGTAGGGTATACAGTGTAGGGTATAGAGTGTAGAGTGTAGGGTATAGAGTGTAGAGTGTAGGGTATAGAGTGTAGAGTGTAGGGCATAGAGTGTAGAGTGTAGGGTATAGAGTGTAGAGTGTAGGGTATAGAGTGTAGGGTACAGAGTGTAGGGTATAGAGTGTAGGGTAGAGAGTGTAGAGTGTAGGGTATAGAGTGTAGGGTATAGAGTGTAGGGTATAGAGTGTAGAGTGTAGGGATTAGAGTGTAGGGTATAGAGTGTAGGGTGTGGAGTGTAGGGTATAGAGTGTAGAGTGTAGGGTATAGAGTGTATGGTATAGAGTGTAGGGTATAGAGTGTAGGGTGTAGAGTGTAGGGTATAGAGTGTAGGGTATAGAGTGTAGGGTATAGAGTGTAGGGTATAGAGTGTAGGGAATAGAGTGTAGAGTGTAAGGTATAGAGTGTAGAGTGTAGGGTATAGAGTGTAAGGTATAGAGTGTAGAGTGTAGGGATTAGAGTGTAGGGTATAGAGTGTAGGGTGTAGAGTGTAGGGTATAGAGTGTAGAGTGTAGGGTATAGAGTGTATGGTATAGAGTGTAGGGTATAGAGTCTAGGGTGTAGAGTGTAGGGTATAGAGTGTAGGGTATAGAGTGTAGGGTATAGAGTGTAGGGTATAGAGTGTAGGGAATAGAGTGTGGAGTGTAAGGTATAGAGTGTAGAGTGTAGGGTATAGAGTGTAGGGTATAGACTGTAGGGTATAGAGTGTAGGGTATAGAGTGTAGGGTATAGATTGTAGAGTGTAGGCTATAGAGTGTAGGGTATAGAGAGTAGAGTGTAGGGTATAGAGTGTAGGGTATAGAGTGTAGGGTATAGAGTGTAGGGTATAGAGTGTAGAGTGTAGGGTATAGTGTGTAGGGTATAGAGTGCAGGGTGTAGAGTGTAGGGTATAGAGTGTAGGGTATAGAGTGTAGAGTGTATGGTATAGAGTGTAGGGTGTAGAGTGTAGGGTATAGAGTGTATGTTATAGAGTGTAGGGTATAGAGTGTAGGGTAGAGAGTGTAGAGTGTAGGGTATAGAGTGTAGGGTATAGAGTGTAGGGTATAGAGTGTAGAGTGTAGGGATTAGAGTGTAGGGTATAGAGTGTAGTGTGTAGAGTGTAGGGTATAGAGTGTAGAGTGTAGGGTATAGAGTGTAGGGTATAGAGTGTAGGGTATAGAGTGTAGGGTATAGAGTGTAGAGTGTAGGGTATAGTGTGTAGGGTATAGAGTGCAGGGTGTAGAGTGTAGGGTATAGAGTGTAGGGTATAGAGTGTAGAGTGTAGGGTATAGAGTGTATGCTATAGAGTGTATGGTGTAGAGTGTATGGTATAGAGTGTAGGGTATAGAGTGTAGAGTGTATGGTATAGAGTGTAGGGTGTAGAGTGTAGGGTATAGAGTGTATGTTATAGAGTGTAGGGTATAGAGTGTAGGGTAGAGAGTGTAGAGTGTAGGGTATAGAGTGTAGGGTATAGAGTGTAGGGTATAGAGTGTAGAGTGTAGGGATTAGAGTGTAGGGTATAGAGTGTAGTGTGTAGAGTGTAGGGTATAGAGTGTAGAGTGTAGGGTATAGAGTGTATGGTATAGAGTGTAGGGTATAGAGTGTAGGGTGTAGAGTGTAGGGTATAGAGTGTAGGGTATAGAGTGTAGGGTATAGAGTGTAGGGAACAGAGTGTAGAGTGTAAGGTATAGAGTGTAGAGTATAGGGCATAGAGTGTAGGGTATAGAGTGTAGAGTGTAGGGTATAGAGTGTAGAGTGTAGGGTATAGAGTGTAGGGTATAGAGTGTAGGGTATAGAGTGTAGGGTATAGAGTGTAGAGTGTAGGGTATAGAGTGTAGGGTATAGAGTGTAGGGAGTAGAGTGTAGGGTATAGAGTGTAGGGTTCAGAGTGTAGGGTATAGAGTGTAGGGTATAGAGTGTATGGTATAGAGTGTAGGGTATAGAGTGTAGGGTATAGAGTGTAGGGTATAGAGTGTAGGGTATAGAGTGTAGAGTGTAGGGTATAGAGTGTAGGGTAGAGAGTGTATGGTATAGAGTGTAGGGTATAGAGTGTAGGGTATAGAGTGTAGGGTATAGAGTGTAGGGTATAGAGTGTAGAGTGTCGGGATTAGAGTGTAGGGTATAGAGTGTAGGATGTAGAGTGTAGGGTATAGAGTGTAGAGTGTAGGGTATAGAGTGTATGGTATAGAGTGTAGGGTATAGAGTGTAGGGTGTAGAGTGTAGGGTATAGAGTGTAGGGTATAGAGTGTATGGTATAGAGTGTAGGGAATAGAGTGTAGAGTGTAAGGTATAGAGTGTAGAGTGTAGGGTATAGAGTGTAGGGTATAGACTGTAGGGTATAGAGTGTAGGGTATAGAGTGTAGGGTATAGATTGTAGAGTGTAGGCTATAGAGTGTAGGGAATAGAGTGTAGAGTGTAGGGTATAGAGTGTAGGGTATAGAGTGTAGGGTATAGAGTGTAGGGCATAGAGTGTAGGGTATAGAATGTAGGGTATAGAGTGTAGGGTATAGAGTGTAGAGTGTAGGGCATCGAGTGTAGAGTGTAGGGTATAGAGTGTAGGGCATAGAGTGTAGGGTATAGAGTGTAGAGTGTAGGGTATAGAGTGTAGAGTGTAGGGTATAGAGTGTAGGGTATAGAGTGTAGGGTAGAGAGTGTAGGGTAGAGAGTGTAGAGTGTAGGGTATAGAGTGTAGGGTATAGAGTGTAGGGTATAGATTGTAGAGTGTAGGGATTATAGTGTAGTGTATAGAGTGTAGGGTGTAGAGTGTAGGGTATAGAGTGTAGAGTGTAGGGTATAGAGTGTATGGTATAGAGTGTAGGGTATAGAGTGTGGGGTGTAGAGTGTAGGGTATAGAGTGTAGGGTACAGAGTGTAGGGAATAGAGTGTAGAGTGTAAGGTATAGAGTGTAGAGTGTAGGGCATAGAGTGTAGAGTGTAGGGTATAGAGTGTAGGGTATAGAGTGTAGGGTATAGAGTGTAGGGTATAGAGTGTAGGGTATAGAGTGTAGAGTGTAGGGTATAGAGTGTAGAGTGTAGGGTATAGAGTGTAGAGTGTAGGGTATAGAGTGTAGGGTATAGAGTGTAGGGTATAGAGTGTAGAGTGTAGGGTATAGAGTGTAGAGTGTAGGGTATAGAGTGTAGGGTATAGTGTGCAGGGTATAGAGTGTAGAGTGTAGGGATTAGAGTGTAGGGTATAGAGTGTAGGGTATAGAGTGTAGGGTGTAGAGTGTAGGGTATAGAGTGTAGGGTATAGAGTGTAGGGTATAGAGTGTAGGGAATAGAGTGTAGAGTGTAAGGTATAGAGTGTAGAGTGTATGGTATAGAGTGTAAGGTATAGAGTGTAGAGTGTAGGGATTAGAGTGTAGGGTATAGAGTGTAGGGTGTAGAGTGTAGGGTATAGAGTGTAGAGTGTATGGTATAGAGTGTAGGGTATAGAGTGTAGGGTGTAGAGTGTAGGGTATAGAGTGTAGGGTATAGAGTGTAGGGTATAGAGTGTAGGGTATAGAGTGTAGGGAATAGAGTGTGGAGTGTAAGGTATAGAGTGTAGAGTGTAGGGTATAGAGTGTAGGGTATAGACTGTAGGGTATAGAGTGTAGGGTATAGAGTGTAGGGTATAGAGTGTAGGGTATAGAGTGTAGGGTATAGATTGTAGAGTGTAGGCTATAGAGTGTAGGGTATAGAGAGTAGAGTGTAGGGTATACAGTGTAGGGTATAGAGTGTAGGGTATAGAGTGTAGGGTATAGAGTGTAGAGTGTAGGGTATAGTGTGTAGGGTATAGAGTGCAGGGTGTAGAGTGTAGGGTATAGAGTGTAGGGTATAGAGTGTAGAGTGTAGGGTATAGAGTGTATGCTATAGAGTGTATGGTGTAGAGTGTATGGTATAGAGTGTAGGGTATAGAGTGTAGAGTGTATGGTATAGAGTGTAGGGTGTAGAGTGTAGGGTATAGAGTGTATGTTATAGAGTGTAGGGTATAGAGTGTAGGGTAGAGAGTGTAGAGTGTAGGGTATAGAGTGTAGGGTATAGAGTGTAGGGTATAGAGTGTAGAGTGTAGGGATTAGAGTGTAGGGTATAGAGTGTAGTGTGTAGAGTGTAGGGTATAGAGTGTAGAGTGTAGGGTATAGAGTGTAGGGTATAGAGTGTAGGGTATAGAGTGTAGGGTATAGAGTGTAGAGTGTAGGGTATAGTGTGTAGGGTATAGAGTGCAGGGTGTAGAGTGTAGGGTATAGAGTGTAGGGTATAGAGTGTAGAGTGTAGGGTATAGAGTGTATGCTATAGAGTGTATGGTGTAGAGTGTATGGTATAGAGTGTAGGGTATAGAGTGTAGAGTGTAGGGTATAGAGTGTAGGGTATAGACTGTAGGGTATAGAGTGTAGGGTATAGAGTGTAGGGTATAGAGTGTAGGGTATAGATTGTAGAGTGTAGGCTATAGAGTGTAGGGTATAGAGAGTAGAGTGTAGGGTATAGAGTGTAGGGTATAGAGTGTAGGGTATAGAGTGTAGGGTATAGAGTGTAGGGTATAGAGTGTAGAGTGTAGGGTATAGAGTGTAGGGTATAGAGTGTATGGTATAGAGTGTAGGGTATAGAGTGTAGGGTATAGAGTGTAGGGTATAGAGTGTAGGGTATAGAGTGTAGAGTGTCGGGATTAGAGTGTAGGGTATAGAGTGTAGGATGTAGAGTGTAGGGTATAGAGTGTAGAGTGTAGGGTATAGAGTGTATGGTATAGAGTGTAGGGTATAGAGTGTAGGGTGTAGAGTGTAGGGTATAGAGTGTAGGGTATAGAGTGTATGGTATAGAGTGTAGGGAATAGAGTGTAGAGTGTAAGGTATAGAGTGTAGAGTGTAGGGTATAGAGTGTAGGGTATAGACTGTAGGGTATAGAGTGTAGGGTATAGAGTGTAGGGTATAGATTGTAGAGTGTAGGCTATAGAGTGTAGGGAATAGAGTGTAGAGTGTAGGGTATAGAGTGTAGGGTATAGAGTGTAGGGTATAGAGTGTAGGGCATAGAGTGTAGGGTATAGAGTGTAGGGTATAGAGTGTAGGGTATAGAGTGTAGGGTATAGAGTGTAGGGTATAGAGTGTAGGGTATAGAGTGTAGAGTGTAGGGTATAGAGTGTAGAGTGTAGGGTATAGAGTGTAGGGTATAGAGTGCAGGGTATAGAGTGTAGGGTATACAGTGTAGGGTATAGAGTGTAGAGTGTAGGGTATAGAGTGTAGAGTGTAGGGTATAGAGTTTAGAGTGTAGGGCATAGAGTGTAGATTGTAGGGTATAGAGTGTAGGGTATAGAGTGTAGGGTATAGAGTGTAGGGTATAGAGTGTAGAGTGTAGGGTATAGAGTGTAGAGTGTAGGGTATAGAGTGTAGGGTACAGAGTGTAAGGTATAGAGTGTAGGGTAGAGAGTGTAGAGTGTAGGGTATAGAGTGTAGGGTATAGAGTGTAGGGTATAGAGTGTAGAGTGTAGGGATTAGAGTGTAGGGTATAGAGTGTAGGGTGTGGAGTGTAGGGTATAGAGTGTAGAGTGTAGGGTATAGAGTGTATGGTATAGAGTGTAGGGTATAGAGTGTAGGGTGTAGAGTGTAGGGTATAGAGTGTAGGGTATAGAGTGTAGGGTATAGAGTGTAGGGAATAGAGTGTAGAGTGTAAGGTATAGAGTGTAGAGTGTAGGGTATAGAGTGTAAGGTATAGAGTGTAGAGTGTAGGGATTATACTGTGTAGGGTATAGAGTGTAGGGTGTAGAGTGTAGGGTATAGAGTGTAGAGTGTAGGGTATAGAGTGTATGGTATAGAGTGTAGGGTATAGAGTGTAGGGTGTAGAGTGTAGGGTATAGAGTGTAGGGTATAGAGTGTAGGGTATAGAGTGTAGGGTATAGAGTGTAGGGAATAGAGTGTGGAGTGTAAGGTATAGAGTGTAGAGTGTAGGGTATAGAGTGTAGGGTATAGACTGTAGGGTATAGAGTGTAGGGTATAGAGTGTAGGGTATAGATTGTAGCGTGTAGGCTATAGAGTGTAGGGTATACAGTGTAGAGTGTAGGGTATAGAGTGTAGGGTATAGAGTGTAGGGTATAGAGTGTAGGGTATAGAGTGTAGAGTGTAGGGTATAGTGTGTAGGGTATAGAGTGCAGGGTGTAGAGTGTAGGGTATAGAGTGTAGGGTATAGAGTGTAGAGTGTAGGGTATAGAGTGTATGCTATAGAGTGTATGGTGTAGAGTGTATGGTATAGAGTGTAGGGTATAGAGTGTTGAGTGTATGGTATAGAGTGTAGAGTGTAGAGTGTAGGGTATAGAGTGTATGTTATAGAGTGTAGGGTATAGAGTGTAGGGTAGAGAGTGTACAGTGTAGGGTATAGAGTGTAGGGTATAGAGTGTAGGGTATAGAGTGTAGAGTGTAGGGATTAGAGTGTAGGGTATAGAGTGTAGTGTGTAGAGTGTAGGGTATAGAGTGTAGAGTGTAGGGTATAGAGTGTATGGTATAGAGTGTAGGTTATAGAGTGTAGGGTGTAGAGTGTAGGGTATAGAGTGTAGGGTATAGAGTGTAGGGTATAGAGTGTAAGGTATAGAGTGTAGGGAATAGAGTGTAGAGTGTAAAGTATAGAGTGTAGAGTGTAGGGTATAGAGTGTAGGGTATAGACTGTAGGGTATAGAGTGTAGGGTATAGATTGTAGGCTATAGAGTGTAGGGTATAGAGTGTAGGGTATAGAGTGTAGGGTATAGAGTGTAGGGTATAGAGTGTAGGGTATAGAGTGTAGAGTGTAGGGTATAGTGTGTAGGGTATAGAGTGCAGGGTGTAGAGTGTAGGGTATAGAGTGTAGGGTATAGAATGTAGAGTGTAGGGTATAGAGTGTATGCTATAGAGTGTATGGTGTAGAGTGTATGGTATAGAGTGTAGGGTATAGAGTGTAGAGTGTAGGGTATAGAGTGTAGGGTATAGAGTGTAGGGTATAGAGTGTATGTTATAGAGTGTAGGGTATAGAGTGTAGAGTGTAGGGTATAGAATGTAGAGTGTAGGGTATAGAGTGTAGGGTATAGAGTGTAGGGTATAGAGTGTAGGGTGTAGAGTGTAGGGTATAGAGTGTAGGGTATAGAGTGTAGAGTGCAGGGTATAGAGTTTAGAGTGTAGGGTATAGAGTGTAGGGTATAGAGTGTAAGGTATAGAGTGTAGGGTGTAGAGTGTAGGGTATAGAGTGTAGGGTATAGAGTGTAGGGTATAGAGTGTACGGTATAGAGTGTAGGGTACAGAGTGTATAGTATAGAGTGTAGGGTATAGAGTGTAGGGTATAGAGTGTATGGTATAGAGTGTAGGGTATAGAGTGTATGTTATAGAGTGTAGGGTATAGAGTGTAGAGTGTAGGGTATAGAGTGTAGAGTGTAGAGTGTAGGGTATAGAGTGTAGAGTGTAGGGTATAGAGTGTAGAGTGTAGGGTATAGAGTTTAGAGTGTAGGGTATAGAGTGTAGGGTATAGAGTGTAAGGTGTAGAGTGTAGGGTATAGAGTGTAGGGTATAGAGTGTAGGGTATAGAGTGTAGGGTATAGAGTGTAGGGTATAGAGTGTAGAGTGTAGGGTATAGAGTTTAGAGTGTAGGGTATAGAGTGTAGGGTATAGAGTGTAAGGTATAGAGTGTAGGGTGTAGAGTGTAGGGTATAGAGTGTAGGGTATAGAGTGTAGGGTATAGAGTGTACGGTATAGAGTGTAGGGTATAGAGTGTATGGTATAGAGTGTAGGGTATAGAGTGTAGGGTATAGAGTGTATGGTATAGATTGTAGGGTATAGAGTGTAGGGTGTAGCGTGTATGTTATAGAGTGTAGGGTATAGAGTGTAGGGTATAGAGTTTAGAGTGTAGGGTATAGAGAGTAGGGTATAGAGTGTAAGGTATAGAGTGTAGGGTGTAGAGTGTAGGGTATAGAGTGTAGGGCATAGGGTGTAGGGTATAGAGTGTAGGGTATAGAGTGTAGAGTGTAGGGTATAGAGTGTAGGGTATAGAGTGTAGGGTATAGAGTGTAGAGTGTAGGGTATAGAGTGTAGGGTATTGAGTGTAGGGTATAGAGTGTAGGGTATAGAGTGTAGAGTGTAGGGTATAGAGTGTAGAGTGTAGGGTATAGAGTGTAGGGTATATAGTGTAGAGTGTAGGGTATAGAGTGTAGGGTATAGAGTGTAGGGTATAGAGTGTAGGGTATAGCGTGTAGAGTGTAGGGTATAGAGTGTAGAGTGTAGGGTATAGAGTGTAGGGTATAGAGTGTAGGGTATAGAGTGTAGGGTATAGAGTGTAGAGTGTAGGGTATAGAGTGTAGCGTATAGAGTGTAGGGAGTAGAGTGTAGGGTATAGAGTGTAGGGTTCAGAGTGTAGGGTATAGAGTGTAGGGTATAGAGTGTATGGTATAGAGTGTAGGGTATAGAGTGTAGGGTATAGAGTGTAGGGTATAGAGTGTAGGGTATAGAGTGTAGAGTGTAGGGTATAGAGTGTAGGGTATAGAGTGTAGGGTAGAGAGTGTAGAGTGTAGGGTATAGAGTGTAGGGTATAGAGTGTAGGGTATAGAGTGTAGGGTGTAGAGTGTAGGGTATAGAGTGTAGGGTATAGAGTGTAGGGTATAGAGTGTAGGGAATAGAGTGTAGAGTGTAAGGTATAGAGTGTAGGGTATAGAGTGTACGGTATAGAGTGTAGGGTATAGAGTGTATGGTATAGAGTGTAGGGTATAGAGTGTAGAGTGTAGGGAATAGAGTGTAGGGATTAGAGTGTAGGGTATAGAGTGTAGGGTGTAGAGTGTAGGGTATAGAGTGTAGAGTGTAGGGTATAGAGTGTATGGTATAGAGTGTAGGGTATAGAGTGTAGGGTGTAGAGTGTAGGGTATAGAGTGTAGGGTATAGAGTGTAGGGTATAGAGTGTAGGGTATAGAGTGTAGGGAATAGAGTGTAGAGTGTAAGGTATAGAGTGTAGAGTGTAGGGTATAGAGTGTAGGGTATAGAGTGTAGAGTGTTGGGATTAGAGTGTAGGGTATAGAGTGTAGGGTGTAGAGTGTAGGGTATAGAGTGTAGAGTGTAGGGTATAGAGTATATGGTATAGAGTGTAGGGTATAGAGTGTAGGGTGTAGAGTATAGGGTATAGAGTGTAGGGTATAGAGTGTAGGGTACAGAGTGTAGGGAATAGAGTGTAGAGTGTAAGGTTTAGAGTGTAGAGTGTAGGGTATAGAGTGTAGGGTATAGACTGTAGGGTATAGAGTGTAGGGTATAGAGTGTAGGGTATAGATTGTAGAGTGTAGGCTATAGAGTGTAGGGTATAGAGTGTAGAGTGTAGGGTATAGAGTGTAGGGTATAGTGTGTAGGGTATAGAGTGTAGAGTGTAGGGTATAGTGTGTAGGATAGAGTGTAGGGTATAGAGTGTAGGGTATAGAGTGTATGGTATAGAGTGTAGGGTATAGAGTGTAGGGTATAGAGTGTAGGGTATAGAGTGTAGGGTATAGAGTGTAGAGTGTAGGGTATAGAGTGTTGAGTGTAGGGTATAGAGTGTAGGGTATAGAGTGTAGGGTAGAGAGTGTAGAGTGTAGGGTATAGAGTGTAGGGGATAGAGTGTAGGGTATAGAGTGTAGAGTGTAGGGATTAGAGTGTAGGGTATAGAGTGTAGGGTGTAGAGTGTAGGGTATAGAGTGTAGAGTGTAGGGTATAGAGTGTATGGTATAGAGTGTAGGGTATAGAGTGTAGGGTGTAGAGTGTAGGGTATAGAGTGTAGGGTATAGAGTGTAGGGTATAGAGTGTAGGGTATAGAGTGTAGGGAATAGAGTGTAGAGTGTAAGGTATAGAGTGTAGACTGTAGGGTATAGAGTGTAGGGTATAGAGTGTAGAGTGTTGGGATTAGAGTGTAGGGTATAGAGTGTAGGGTGTAGAGTGTAGGGTATAGAGTGTAGAGTGTAGGGTATAGAGTATATGGTATAGAGTGTAGGGTATAGAGTGTAGGGTGTAGAGTGTAGGGTATAGAGTGTAGGGTATAGAGTGTAGTGCATAAAGTGTAGAGTGTAGGGTATAGAGTGTAGGGTATAGAGTGTAGGGTATAGAGTGTAGAGTGTAGGGTATAGAGTGTAGGGTATAGAGTGTAGGGTATACAGTGTAGGGTATAGAGTGTAGGGTATAGAGTGTAGGGTATAGAGTGTAGGGTATAGAGTGTAGGGTATAGAGTGTAGAGTGTAGGGTATAGAGTTTAGAGTGTAGGGTATAGAGTGTAGGGTATAGAGTGTAAGGTATAGAGTGTAGGGTGTAGAGTGTAGGGTATAGAGTGTAGGGTATAGAGTGTAGGGTATAGAGTGTACGGTATAGAGTGTAGGGTATAGAGTGTATGGTATAGAGTGTAGGGTATAGAGTGTAGGGTATAGAGTGTGAGGTATAGAGTGTATGGTATAGATTGTAGGGTATAGAGTGTAGGGTATAGAGTGTAGGGTATAGAGTGTAGAGTGTAGGGTATAGAGTGTAGAGTGTAGGGTATAGATTGTATGGTATAGAGTGTAGGGTATAGAATGTAAGGTGTAGAGTGTTGGGTATAGAGTGTAGGGTATAGAGTGTAGGGTATAGAGTGTAGGGTATAGAGTGTAGGGTATAGAGTGTAGGGAATAGAGTGTAGAGTGTAAGGTATAGAGTGTAGAGTGTAGGGTATAGACTGTAGGGTATAGAGTGTAGAGTGTAGGGATTAGAGTGTAGGGTATAGAGTGTAGGGTATAGAGTGTAGGGTATAGAGTGTAAAGTGTAGGGTATAGAGTGTAGAGTGTAGGGTATAGAGTGTAGGGTATAGAGTGTAGGGTATAGAGTGTAGGGTAGAGTGTGTAGAGTGTAGGGTATAGAGTGTAGGGTATAGAGTGTAGGGTATAGAGTGTAGAGTGTAGGGATTAGAGTGTAGGGTATAGAGTGTAGGGTGTAGAGTGTAGGGTATAGAGTGTAGAGTGTAGGGTATAGAGTGTATGGTATAGAGTGTAGGGTATAGAGTGTAGGGTGTAGAGTGTAGGGTATAGAGTGTAGGGTATAGAGTGTAGGGTATAGAGTGTAGGGAATAGAGTGTAGAGTGTAAGGTATAGAGTGTAGGGTATAGAGTGTAGGGTATAGAGTGTAGAGTGAAGGGATTAGAGTGTAGGGTATAGAGTGTAGGGTGTAGAGTGTAGGGTATAGAGTGTAGAGTGTAGGGTATAGAGTGTATGGTACAGAGTGTAGGGTATAGAGTGTAGGGTGTAGAGTGTAGGGTATAGAGTGTAGGGTATAGAGTGTAGGGTATAGAGTGTAGGGTATAGAGTGTAGGGAATAGAGTGTAGAGTGTAAGGTATAGAGTGTAGAGTGTAGGGTATAGAGTGTAGGGTATAGACTGTAGGGTATAGAGTGTAGGGTATAGAGTGTAGGGTATAGATTGTAGAGTGTAGGCTATAGAGTGTAGGGTATAGAGTGTAGAGTGTAGGGTATAGAGTGTAGGGTATAGAGTGTAGGGTAGAGAGTGTAAGGTATAGAGTGTAGAGTGTAGGGTATAGTGTGTAGGGTATAGAGTGCAGGGTGTAGAGTGTAGGGTATAGAGTGTAGGGTATAGAGTGTAGAGTGTAGGGTATAGAGTGTATGCTATAGAGTGTATGGTGTAGAGTGTATGGTATAGAGTGTAGGGTATAGATTGTAGAGTGCATGGTATAGAGTGTAGGGTATAGAGTGTAGGGTATAGAGTGTATGTTATAGAGTGTAGGGTATAGAGTGTAGGGTAGAGATTGTAGAGTGTAGGGTATAGAGTGTAGGGTATAGAGTGTAGAGTGTCGGGATTAGAGTGTAGGGTATAGAGTGTAGGATGTAGAGTGTAGGGTATAGAGTGTAGAGTGTAGGGTATAGAGTGTATGGTATAGAGTGTAGGGTATAGAGTGTAGGGTGTAGAGTGTAGGGTATAGAGTGTAGGGTATAGAGTGTAGGGTATAGAGTGTAGGGTATAGAGTGTAGGGTGTAGAGTGTAGGGTATAGAGTGTATGGTATAGAGTGTAGGGTATAGAATGTATGGTATAGAGTGTAGAGTGTAGGATATAGAGTGTAGAGTATAGAGTGTAGAGTGTAGGGTATAGAGTGTAGGGTATAGAGTGTAGGGTATAGAGTGTAGAGTGTAGGGATTAGAGTGTAGGGTATAGAGTGTAGGGTATAGAGTGTAGAGTGTAGGGTAGAGAGTGTAGGATATAGAGTGTAGAGTGTAGGGTATAGAGTGTAGGGTATAGAGTGTAGGGTATAGAGTGTAGGGTATAGAGTGTAGAGTGTAGGGTATAGAGTGTAGGGTATAGAGTGTAGGGTATAGAGTGTAGGGTATAGAGTGTAGGGTGTAGAGTGTAGGGTATAGAGTGTAGGGTATAGAGTGTAGGGTATAGAGTGTAGGGTGTAGAGTGTATGGTATAGAGTGCAGGGTATAGAATGTATGGTATAGAGTGTAGAGTGTAGGATATAGAGTGTAGGGTATAGAGTGTAGAGTGTAGGGATTAGAGTGTAGGGTATAGAGTGTAGGGTATAAAGTGTAGAGTGTAGGGTAGAGAGTGTAGGATATAGAGTGTAGAGTGTAGGGTATAGAGTGTAGGGTATAGAGTGTAGGGTATAGAGTGTAGGGTTTAGAGTGTAGAGTGTAGG
Source organism: Ranitomeya imitator (assembly GCF_032444005.1). Taxonomy (NCBI): domain Eukaryota; kingdom Metazoa; phylum Chordata; class Amphibia; order Anura; family Dendrobatidae; genus Ranitomeya; species Ranitomeya imitator. The sequence continues at coordinate 103,300 of NW_027193928.1, read as the reverse complement.
GTATAGAGTGTAGGGTATAGAGTGTATGGTATAGAGTGTAGGGTATAGAGTGTAGGGTGTAGAGTGTAGGGTATAGAGTGTAGGGTATAGAGTGTAGGGTATAGAGTGTAGGGTGTAGAGTGTAGGGTATAGAGTGTATGGTATAGAGTGTAGGGTATAGAATGTATGGTATAGAGTGTAGAGTGTAGGATATAGAGTGTAGGGTATAGAGTGTAGAGCGTAGGGTATAGAGTGTAGGGTATAGAGTGTAGGGTATAGAGTGTAGAGTGTAGGGATTAGAGTGTAGGGTATAGAGTGTAGGGTATAGAGTGTAGAGTGTAGGGTAGATAGTGTAGGATATAGAGTGTAGAGTGTAGGGTATAGAGTGTAGGGTATAGAGTGTAGGGTATAGAGTGTAGGGTATAGAGTGTAGAGTGTAGGGCATAGAGTGTAGGGTATAGAGTGTAGGGTATAGAGTGTAGAGTGTAGGGTATAGAGTGTAGGGTATAGAGTGTAGGGTATAGAGTGTAGGGCATAGAGTGTAGGGTAAAGAGTGTAGGGTGTAGAGTGTAGGGTATAGAGTGTAGGGTATAGAGTGTAGAGTGTAGGGTATAGAGTGTAGGGTATAAAGTGTAGGGTATAGAGTGTAGGGTATAGAGTGTAGGGTATAGAGTGTAGAGTGTAGGGTATAGCGTGTAGAGTGTCGGGTATAGAGTGTAGGGTATAGAGTGTAGGGTATAGAGTGTAGGGTATAGAGTGTAGAGTGGAGGGTATAGAGTGTAGAGTGTAGGGTATAGAGTGTATGGTATAGAGTGTAGGGTATAGAGTGTAGGGTGTAGAGTGTTGGGTATAGAGTGTAGGGTATAGAGTGTAGGGTATAGAGTGTAGGGTATAGAGTGTAGGGAATAGAGTGTAGAGTGTAAGGTATAGAGTGTAGAGTGTAGGGTATAGAGTGTAGGGTATAGAGTGTAGAGTGTAGGGATTAGAGTGTAGGGTATAGAGTGTAGGGTATAGAGTGTAGTGTATAGAGTGTAGGGAATAGAGTGTGGAGTGTAAGGTATAGAGTGTAGAGTGTAGGGTATAGACTGTAGGGTATAGAGTGTAGGGTATAGAGTGTAGGGTATAGATTGTAGAGTATAGGCTATAGAGTGTAGGGTATAGAGTGTAGAGTGTAGGGTATAGAGTGTAGGGTATAGAGTGTAGGGTATAGAGTGTAGAGTGTAGGGTATAGTGTGTAGGGTATAGAGTGCAGGGTGTAGAGTGTAGGGTATAGAGTGTAGGGTATAGAGTGTAGAGTGTAGGGTATAGAGTGTATGCTATAGAGTGTATGGTGTAGAGTGTATGGTATAGAGTGTAGGGTATACAGTGTAGAGTGTATGGTATAGAGTGTAGGGTGTAGAGTGTAGGGTATAGAGTGTATGTTATAGAGTGTAGGGTATAGAGTGTAGGGTAGAGAGTGTAGAGTGTAGGGTATAGAGTGTAGGGTATAGAGTGTAGGGTATAGAGTGTAGAGTGTAGGGATTAGAGTGTAGGGTATAGAGTGTAGTGTGTAGAGTGTAGGGTATAGAGTGTAGAGTGTAGGGTATAGAGTGTATGGTATAGAGTGTAGGGTATAGAGTGTAGGGTGTAGAGTGTAGGGTATAGAGTGTAGGGTATAGAGTGTAGGGTATAGAGTGTAGGGAATAGAGTGTAGAGTGTAAGGTATAGAGTGTAGAGTTTAGGGTATAGAGTGTAGGGTATAGAGTGTAGAGTGTAGGGATTAGAGTGTAGGGTATAGAGTGTAGAGTGTAGAGTGTAGGGTATAGAGTGTAGAGTGTAGGGTATAGAGTGTATGGTATAGAGTGTAGGGTATAGAGTGTAGGGTGTAGAGTGTAGGGTATAGAGTGTAGGGTATAGAGTGTAGGGTATAGAGTGTAGGGTATAGAGTGTAGGGAATAGAGTGTAGAGTGTAAGGTATAGAGTGTAGAGTGTAGGGTATAGAGTGTAGGGTATAGACTGTAGGGTATAAAGTGTAGGGTATAGATTGTAGGCTATAGAGTGTAGGGTATAGAGTGTAGGGTATAGAGTGTAGGGTATAGAGTGTAGGGTATAGAGTGTAGGGTATAGAGTGTAGAGTGTAGGGTATAGTGTGTAGGGTATAGAGTGCAGGGTGTAGAGTGTAGGGTATAGAGTGTAGGGTATAGAGTGTAGAGTGTAGGGTATAGAGTGTATGCTATAGAGTGTATGGTGTAGAGTGTATGGTATAGAGTGTAGGGTATAGAGTGTAGAGTGTAGGGTATAGAGTGTATGTTATAGAGTGTAGGGTATAGAGTGTAGAATGTAGGGTATAGAGTTTAGAGTGTAGGGTATAGAGTGTAGGGTATAGATTGTAAGGTATAGAGTGTAGGGTGTAGAGTGTAGGGTATAGATTGTAGGGTATAGAGTGTAGGGTATAGAGTGTACGGTATAGAGTGTAGGGTATGGAGTGTATGGTATAGAGTGTAGGGTATAGAGTGTAGGGTATAGAGTGTAGGGTATAAAGTGTAGAGTGTAGGGTATAGAGTGTAGAGTGTAGGGTTTAGAGTGTATGGTATAGAGTGTAGGGTATAGAGTGTAGGGTGTAGAGTGTAGAGTGTAGGGTAGATAGTGTAGGATATAGAGTGTAGAGTGTAGGGTATAGAGTGTAGGGTATAGAGTGTAGGGTATAGAGTGTAGGGTATAGAGTGTAGAGTGTAGGGCATAGAGTGTAGGGTATAGAGTGTAGGGTATAGAGTGTAGAGTGTAGGGTAGATAGTGTAGGATATAGAGTGTAGAGTGTAGGGTATAGAGTGTAGGGTATAGAGTGTAGGGTATAGAGTGTAGGGTATAGAGTGTAGAGTGTAGGGCATAGAGTGTAGGGTATAGAGTGTAGGGTATAGAGTGTAGAGTGTAGGGTATGGAGTGTAGGGTATAGAGTGTAGGGTATAGAGTGTAGGGCATAGAGTGTAGGGTAAAGAGTGTAGGGTGTAGAGTGTAGGGTATAGAGTGTAGGGTATAGAGTGTAGAGTGTAGGGTATAGAGTGTAGGGTATAAAGTGTAGGGTATAGAGTGTAGGGTATAGAGTGTAGGGTATAGAGTGTAGAGTGTAGGGTATAGCGTGTAGAGTGTCGGGTATAGAGTGTAGGGTATAGAGTGTAGGGTATAGAGTGTAGGGTATAGAGTGTAGAGTGGAGGGTATAGAGTGTAGAGTGTAGGGTATAGAGTGTATGGTATAGAGTGTAGGGTATAGAGTGTAGGGTGTAGAGTGTTGGGTATAGAGTGTAGGGTATAGAGTGTAGGGTATAGAGTGTAGGGTATAGAGTGTAGGGAATAGAGTGTAGAGTGTAAGGAATAGAGTGTAGAGTGTAGGGTATAGAGTGTAGGGTATAGAGTGTAGAGTGTAGGGATTAGAGTGTAGGGTATAGAGTGTAGGGTATAGAGTGTAGTGTATAGAGTGTAGGGAATAGAGTGTGGAGTGTAAGGTATAGAGTGTAGAGTGTAGGGTATAGACTGTAGGGTATAGAGTGTAGGGTATAGAGTGTAGGGTATAGATTGTAGAGTATAGGCTATAGAGTGTAGGGTATAGAGTGTAGAGTGTAGGGTATAGAGTGTAGGGTATAGAGTGTAGGGTATAGAGTGTAGAGTGTAGGGTATAGTGTGTAGGGTATAGAGTGCAGGGTGTAGAGTGTAGGGTATAGAGTGTAGGGTATAGAGTGTAGAGTGTAGGGTATAGAGTGTATGCTATAGAGTGTATGGTGTAGAGTGTATGGTATAGAGTGTAGGGTATACAGTGTAGAGTGTATGGTATAGAGTGTAGGGTGTAGAGTGTAGGGTATAGAGTGTATGTTATAGAGTGTAGGGTATAGAGTGTAGGGTAGAGAGTGTAGAGTGTAGGGTATAGAGTGTAGGGTATAGAGTGTAGGGTATAGAGTGTAGAGTGTAGGGATTAGAGTGTAGGGTATAGAGTGTAGTGTGTAGAGTGTAGGGTATAGAGTGTAGAGTGTAGGGTATAGAGTGTATGGTATAGAGTGTAGGGTATAGAGTGTAGGGTGTAGAGTGTAGGGTATAGAGTGTAGGGTATAGAGTGTAGGGTATAGAGTGTAGGGAATAGAGTGTAGAGTGTAAGGTATAGAGTGTAGAGTTTAGGGTATAGAGTGTAGGGTATAGAGTGTAGAGTGTAGGGATTAGAGTGTAGGGTATAGAGTGTAGGGTGTAGAGTGTAGGGTATAGAGTGTAGAGTGTAGGGTATAGAGTGTATGGTATAGAGTGTAGGGTATAGAGTGTAGGGTGTAGAGTGTATGGTATAGAGTGTAGGGTATAGAGTGTAGGGTATAGAGTGTAGGGTATAGAGTGTAGGGTGTAGAGTGTAGGGTATAGAGTGTATGGTATAGAGTGTAGGGTATAGAATGTATGGTATAGAGTGTAGAGTGTAGGATATAGAGTGTAGGGTATAGAGTGTAGAGCGTAGGGTATAGAGTGTAGGGTATAGAGTGTAGGGTATAGAGTGTAGAGTGTAGGGATTAGAGTGTAGGGTATAGAGTGTAGGGTATAGAGTGTAGAGTGTAGGGTAGATAGTGTAGGATATAGAGTGTAGAGTGTAGGGTATAGAGTGTAGGGTATAGAGTGTAGGGTATAGAGTGTAGGGTATAGAGTGTAGAGTGTAGGGCATAGAGTGTAGGGTATAGAGTGTAGGGTATAGAGTGTAGAGTGTAGGGTATAGAGTGTAGGGTATAGAGTGTAGGGTATAGAGTGTAGGGCATAGAGTGTAGGGTAAAGAGTGTAGGGTGTAGAGTGTAGGGTATAGAGTGTAGGGTATAGAGTGTAGAGTGTAGGGTATAGAGTGTAGGGTATAAAGTGTAGGGTATAGAGTGTAGGGTATAGAGTGTAGGGTATAGAGTGTAGAGTGTAGGGTATAGCGTGTAGAGTGTCGGGTATAGAGTGTAGGGTATAGAGTGTAGGGTATAGAGTGTAGGGTATAGAGTGTAGAGTGGAGGGTATAGAGTGTAGAGTGTAGGGTATAGAGTGTATGGTATAGAGTGTAGGGTATAGAGTGTAGGGTGTAGAGTGTTGGGTATAGAGTGTAGGGTATAGAGTGTAGGGTATAGAGTGTAGGGTATAGAGTGTAGGGAATAGAGTGTAGAGTGTAAGGTATAGAGTGTAGAGTGTAGGGTATAGAGTGTAGGGTATAGAGTGTAGAGTGTAGGGATTAGAGTGTAGGGTATAGAGTGTAGGGTATAGAGTGTAGTGTATAGAGTGTAGGGAATAGAGTGTGGAGTGTAAGGTATAGAGTGTAGAGTGTAGGGTATAGACTGTAGGGTATAGAGTGTAGGGTATAGAGTGTAGGGTATAGATTGTAGAGTATAGGCTATAGAGTGTAGGGTATAGAGTGTAGAGTGTAGGGTATAGAGTGTAGGGTATAGAGTGTAGGGTATAGAGTGTAGAGTGTAGGGTATAGTGTGTAGGGTATAGAGTGCAGGGTGTAGAGTGTAGGGTATAGAGTGTAGGGTATAGAGTGTAGAGTGTAGGGTATAGAGTGTATGCTATAGAGTGTATGGTGTAGAGTGTATGGTATAGAGTGTAGGGTATACAGTGTAGAGTGTATGGTATAGAGTGTAGGGTGTAGAGTGTAGGGTATAGAGTGTATGTTATAGAGTGTAGGGTATAGAGTGTAGGGTAGAGAGTGTAGAGTGTAGGGTATAGAGTGTAGGGTATAGAGTGTAGGGTATAGAGTGTAGAGTGTAGGGATTAGAGTGTAGGGTATAGAGTGTAGTGTGTAGAGTGTAGGGTATAGAGTGTAGAGTGTAGGGTATAGAGTGTATGGTATAGAGTGTAGGGTATAGAGTGTAGGGTGTAGAGTGTAGGGTATAGAGTGTAGGGTATAGAGTGTAGGGTATAGAGTGTAGGGAATAGAGTGTAGAGTGTAAGGTATAGAGTGTAGAGTTTAGGGTATAGAGTGTAGGGTATAGAGTGTAGAGTGTAGGGATTAGAGTGTAGGGTATAGAGTGTAGAGTGTAGAGTGTAGGGTATAGAGTGTAGAGTGTAGGGTATAGAGTGTATGGTATAGAGTGTAGGGTATAGAGTGTAGGGTGTAGAGTGTAGGGTATAGAGTGTAGGGTATAGAGTGTAGGGTATAGAGTGTAGGGTATAGAGTGTAGGGAATAGAGTGTAGAGTGTAAGGTATAGAGTGTAGAGTGTAGGGTATAGAGTGTAGGGTATAGACTGTAGGGTATAAAGTGTAGGGTATAGATTGTAGGCTATAGAGTGTAGGGTATAGAGTGTAGGGTATAGAGTGTAGGGTATAGAGTGTAGGGTATAGAGTGTAGGGTATAGAGTGTAGAGTGTAGGGTATAGTGTGTAGGGTATAGAGTGCAGGGTGTAGAGTGTAGGGTATAGAGTGTAGGGTATAGAGTGTAGAGTGTAGGGTATAGAGTGTATGCTATAGAGTGTATGGTGTAGAGTGTATGGTATAGAGTGTAGGGTATAGAGTGTAGAGTGTAGGGTATAGAGTGTATGTTATAGAGTGTAGGGTATAGAGTGTAGAGTGTAGGGTATAGAGTTTAGAGTGTAGGGTATAGAGTGTAGGGTATAGAGTGTAAGGTATAGAGTGTAGGGTGTAGAGTGTAGGGTATAGATTGTAGGGTATAGAGTGTAGGGTATAGAGTGTACGGTATAGAGTGTAGGGTATGGAGTGTATGGTATAGAGTGTAGGGTATAGAGTGTAGGGTATAGAGTGTAGGGTATAAAGTGTAGAGTGTAGGGTATAGAGTGTAGAGTGTAGGGTATAGAGTGTATGGTATAGAGTGTAGGGTATAGAGTGTAGGGTGTAGAGTGTAGAGTGTAGGGTAGATAGTGTAGGATATAGAGTGTAGAGTGTAGGGTATAGAGTGTAGGGTATAGAGTGTAGGGTATAGAGTGTAGGGTATAGAGTGTAGAGTGTAGGGCATAGAGTGTAGGGTATAGAGTGTAGGGTATAGAGTGTAGAGTGTAGGGTAGATAGTGTAGGATATAGAGTGTAGAGTGTAGGGTATAGAGTGTAGGGTATAGAGTGTAGGGTATAGAGTGTAGGGTATAGAGTGTAGAGTGTAGGGCATAGAGTGTAGGGTATAGAGTGTAGGGTATAGAGTGTAGAGTGTAGGGTATAGAGTGTAGGGTATAGAGTGTAGGGCATAGAGTGTAGGGTAAAGAGTGTAGGGTGTAGAGTGTAGGGTATAGAGTGTAGGGTATAGAGTGTAGAGTGTAGGGTATAGAGTGTAGGGTATAAAGTGTAGGGTATAGAGTGTAGGGTATAGAGTGTAGGGTATAGAGTGTAGAGTGTAGGGTATAGCGTGTAGAGTGTCGGGTATAGAGTGTAGGGTATAGAGTGTAGGGTATAGAGTGTAGGGTATAGAGTGTAGAGTGGAGGGTATAGAGTGTAGAGTGTAGGGTATAGAGTGTATGGTATAGAGTGTAGGGTATAGAGTGTAGGGTGTAGAGTGTTGGGTATAGAGTGTAGGGTATAGAGTGTAGGGTATAGAGTGTAGGGTATAGAGTGTAGGGAATAGAGTGTAGAGTGTAAGGAATAGAGTGTAGAGTGTAGGGTATAGAGTGTAGGGTATGGAGTGTAGAGTGTAGGGATTAGAGTGTAGGGTATAGAGTGTAGGGTATAGAGTGTAGTGTATAGAGTGTAGGGAATAGAGTGTAGGGTATAGAGTGTAGGGAATAGAGTGTAGAGTGTAAGGTATAGAGTGTAGAGTGTAGGGTATAGAGTGTAGGGTATAGACTGTAGGGTATAAAGTGTAGGGTATAGATTGTAGGCTATAGAGTGTAGGGTATAGAGTGTAGGGTATAGAGTGTAGGGTATAGAGTGTAGGGTATAGAGTGTAGGGTATAGAGTGTAGAGTGTAGGGTATAGTGTGTAGGGTATAGAGTGCAGGGTGTAGAGTGTAGGGTATAGAGTGTAGGGTATAGAGTGTAGAGTGTAGGGTATAGAGTGTATGCTATAGAGTGTATGGTGTAGAGTGTATGGTATAGAGTGTAGGGTATAGAGTGTAGAGTGTAGGGTATAGAGTGTATGTTATAGAGTGTAGGGTATAGAGTGTAGAGTGTAGGGTATAGAGTTTAGAGTGTAGGGTATAGAGTGTAGGGTATAGAGTGTAAGGTATAGAGTGTAGGGTGTAGAGTGTAGGGTATAGATTGTAGGGTATAGAGTGTAGGGTATAAAGTGTACGGTATAGAGTGTAGGTTATGGAGTGTATGGTATAGAGTGTAGGGTATAGAGTGTAGGGTATAGAGTGTAGGGTATAAAGTGTAGAGTGTAGGGTATAGAGTGTAGAGTGTAGGGTATAGAGTGTATGGTATAGAGTGTAGGGTATAGAGTGTAGGGTGTAGAGTGTAGAGTGTAGGGTAGATAGTGTAGGATATAGAGTGTAGAGTGTAGGGTATAGAGTGTAGGGTATAGAGTGTAGGGTATAGAGTGTAGGGTATAGAGTGTAGAGTGTAGGGCATAGAGTGTAGGGTATAGAGTGTAGGGTATAGAGTGTAGAGTGTAGGGTAGATAGTGTAGGATATAGAGTGTAGAGTGTAGGGTATAGAGTGTAGGGTATAGAGTGTAGGGTATAGAGTGTAGGGTATAGAGTGTAGAGTGTAGGGCATAGAGTGTAGGGTATAGAGTGTAGGGTATAGAGTGTAGAGTGTAGGGTATAGAGTGTAGGGTATAGAGTGTAGGGCATAGAGTGTAGGGTAAAGAGTGTAGGGTGTAGAGTGTAGGGTATAGAGTGTAGGGTATAGAGTGTAGAGTGTAGGGTATAGAGTGTAGGGTATAAAGTGTAGGGTATAGAGTGTAGGGTATAGAGTGTAGGGTATAGAGTGTAGAGTGTAGGGTATAGCGTGTAGAGTGTCGGGTATAGAGTGTAGGGTATAGAGTGTAGGGTATAGAGTGTAGGGTATAGAGTGTAGAGTGGAGGGTATAGAGTGTAGAGTGTAGGGTATAGAGTGTATGGTATAGAGTGTAGGGTATAGAGTGTAGGGTGTAGAGTGTTGGGTATAGAGTGTAGGGTATAGAGTGTAGGGTATAGAGTGTAGGGTATAGAGTGTAGGGAATAGAGTGTAGAGTGTAAGGAATAGAGTGTAGAGTGTAGGGTATAGAGTGTAGGGTATGGAGTGTAGAGTGTAGGGATTAGAGTGTAGGGTATAGAGTGTAGGGTATAGAGTGTAGTGTATAGAGTGTAGGGAATAGAGTGTGGAGTGTAAGGTATAGAGTGTAGAGTGTAGGGTATAGACTGTAGGGTATAGAGTGTAGGGTATAGAGTGTAGGGTATAGATTGTAGAGTATAGGCTATAGAGTGTAGGGTATAGAGTGTAGAGTGTAGGGTATAGAGTGTAGGGTATAGAGTGTAGGGTATAGAGTGTAGAGTGTAGGGTATAGTGTGTAGGGTATAGAGTGCAGGGTGTAGAGTGTAGGGTATAGAGTGTAGGGTATAGAGTGTAGAGTGTAGGGTATAGAGTGTATGCTATAGAGTGTATGGTGTAGAGTGTATGGTATAGAGTGTAGGGTATACAGTGTAGAGTGTATGGTATAGAGTGTAGGGTGTAGAGTGTAGGGTATAGAGTGTATGTTATAGAGTGTAGGGTATAGAGTGTAGGGTAGAGAGTGTAGAGTGTAGGGTATAGAGTGTAGGGTATAGAGTTTAGGGTATAGAGTGTAGAGTGTAGGGATTAGAGTGTAGGGTATAGAGTGTAGTGTGTAGAGTGTAGGGTATAGAGTGTAGAGTGTAGGGTATAGAGTGTATGGTATAGAGTGTAGGGTATAGAGTGTAGGGTGTAGAGTGTAGGGTATAGAGTGTAGGGTATAGAGTGTAGGGTATAGAGTGTAGGGAATAGAGTGTAGAGTGTAAGGTATAGAGTGTAGAGTTTAGGGTATAGAGTGTAGGGTATAGAGTGTAGAGTGTAGGGATTAGAGTGTAGGGTATAGAGTGTAGGGTGTAGAGTGTAGGGTATAGAGTGTAGAGTGTAGGGTATAGAGTGTATGGTATAGAGTGTAGGGTATAGAGTGTAGGGTGTAGAGTGTAGGGTATAGAGTGTAGGGTATAGAGTGTAGGGTATAGAGTGTAGGGTATAGAGTGTAGGGAATAGAGTGTAGAGTGTAAGGTATAGAGTGTAGAGTGTAGGGTATAGAGTGTAGGGTATAGACTGTAGGGTATAAAGTGTAGGGTATAGATTGTAGGCTATAGAGTGTAGGGTATAGAGTGTAGGGAATAGAGTGTAGAGTGTAAGGTATAGAGTGTAGAGTTTAGGGTATAAAGTGTAGGGTATAGAGTGTAGAGTGTATGGTATAGAGTGTAGGGTATAGAGTGTAGGGTGTAGAGTGTAGGGTATAGAGTGTAGAGTGTAGGGTATAGAGTGTATGGTATAGAGTGTAGGGTATAGAGTGTAGGGTGTAGAGTGTAGGGTATAGAGTGTAGGGTATAGAGTGTAGGGTATAGAGTGTAGGGTATAGAGTGTAGGGAATAGAGTGTAGAGTGTAAGGTATAGAGTGTAGAGTGTAGGGTATAGAGTGTAGGGTATAGACTGTAGGGTATAAAGTGTAGGGTATAGATTGTAGGCTATAGAGTGTAGGGTATAGAGTGTAGGGTATAGAGTGTAGGGTATAGAGTGTAGGGTATAGAGTGTAGGGTATAGAGTGTAGAGTGTAGGGTATAGTGTGTAGGGTATAGAGTGCAGGGTGTAGAGTGTAGGGTATAGAGTGTAGGGTATAGAGTGTAGAGTGTAGGGTATAGAGTGTATGCTATAGAGTGTATGGTGTAGAGTGTATGGTATAGAGTGTAGGGTATAGAGTGTAGAGTGTAGGGTATAGAGTGTATGTTATAGAGTGTAGGGTATAGAGTGTAGAGTGTAGGGTATAGAGTTTAGAGTGTAGGGTATAGAGTGTAGGGTATAGAGTGTAAGGTATATAGTGTAGGGTGTAGAGTGTAGGGTATAGATTGTAGGGTATAGAGTGTAGGGTATAGAGTGTACGGTATAGAGTGTAGGGTATGGAGTGTATGGTATAGAGTGTAGGGTATAGAGTGTAGGGTATAGAGTGTAGGGTATAAAGTGTAGAGTGTAGGGTATAGAGTGTAGAGTGTAGGGTATAGAGTGTATGGTATAGAGTGTAGGGTATAGAGTGTAGGGTGTAGAGTGTTGGGTATAGAGTGTAGGGTATAGAGTGTAGGGTATAGAGTGTAGGGTATAGAGTGTAGGGAATAGAGTGTAGAGTGTAAGGTACAGAGTGTAGAGTGTAGGGTATAGAGTGTAGGGTATAGAGTGTAGAGTGTAGGGATTAGAGTGTAGGGTATAGAGTGTAGGGTATAGAGTGTAAGGTATAGAGTGTAGGGTATAGAGTGTAGAGTGTAGGGTATAGAGTGTAGAGTGTAGGGTATAGAGTGTAGGGTATAGAGTGTAGGGTATAGAGTGTAGGGTAGAGTCTGTAGAGTGTAGGGTATAGAGTGTAGGGTATAGAGTGTAGAGTATAGAGTGTAGAGTGTAGGGATTAGAGTGTAGGGTATAGAGTGTAGGGTGTAGAGTGTAGGGTATAGAGTGTAGAGTGTAGTGTATAGAGTGTATGGTATAGAGTGTAGGGTGTAGAAAGTAGGGTATAGAGTGTAGGGTATAGAGTGTAGGGTATAGAGTGTAGGGAATAGAGTGTAGAGTGTAAGGTATAGAGTGTAGAGTGTAGGGTATAGAGTGTAGGGTATAGAGTGTAGAGTGAAGGGATTAGAGTGTAGGGTATAGAGTGTAGGGTGTAGAGTGTAGGGTATAGAGTGTAGAGTGTAGGGTATAGAGTGTATGGTATAGAGTGTAGGGTATAGAGTGTAGGGTGTAGAGTGTAGGGTATAGAGTGTAGGGTATAGAGTGTAGGGTATAGAGTGTAGGGTATAGAGTGTAGGGAATAGAGTGTAGAGTGTAAGGTATAGAGTGTAGAGTGTAGGGTATAGAGTGTAGGGTATAGACTGTAGGGTATAGAGTGTAGGGTATAGAGTGTAGGGTATAGATTGTAGAGTGTAGGCTATAGAGTGTAGGGTATAGAGTGTAGAGTGTAGGGTATAGAGTGTAGGGTATAGAGTGTAGGGTATAGAGTGTAGGGTATAGAGTGTAGAGTGTAGGGTATAGTGTGTACGGTATAGAGTGCAGGGTGTAGAGTGTAGGGTATAGAGTGTAGGGTATAGAGTGTAGAGTGTAGGGTATAGAGTGTACGCTATAGAGTGTATGGTGTAGAGTGTATGGTATAGAGTGTAGGGTATAGATTGTAGAGTGTATGGTATAGAGTGTATGTTATAGAGTGTAGGGTATAGAGTGTAGGGTAGAGAGTGTATGTTATAGAGTGTAGGGTATAGAGTGTAGGGTAGAGAGTGTAGAGTGTAGGGTATAGAGTGTAGGGTAGGGTATAGAGTGTAGAGTGTCGGGATTAGAGTGTAGGGTATAGAGTGTGGGATGTAGAGTGTAGGGTATAGAGTGTAGAGTGTAGGGTATAGAGTGTATGGTATAGAGTGTAGGGTATAGAGTGTAGGGTGTAGAGTGTAGGGTATAGAGTGTAGGGAATAGAGTGTAGGGTATAGAGTGTAGGGTATAGAGTGTAGGGTGTAGAGTGTAGGGTATAGAGTGTATGGTATAGAGTGTAGGGTATAGAATGTATGGTATAGAGTGTAGAGTGTAGGATATAGAGTGTAGGTTATAGAGTGTAGAGTGTAGGGTATAGAGTGTAGAGTGTAGGGATTAGAGTGTAGGGTATAGAGTGTAGGGTATAGAGTGTAGAGTGTAGGGTAGAGAGTGTAGGATATAGAGTGTAGAGTGTATGGTATAGAGTGTAGGGTATAGAGTGTAGGGTATAGAGTGTAGGGTATAGAGTGTAGGGCATAGAGTGTAGGGTATAGAGTGTAGGGTGTAGAGTGTAGGGTATAGAGTGTAGGGTATAGAGTGTAGAGTGTAGGGTATAGAGTGTGGGGTATAGAGTGTAGGGTATAGAGTGTAGGGTATAGAGTGTAGGGTATAGAGTGTAGAGTGTAGGGTATAGCATGTAGAGTGTCGGGTATAGAGTGTAGGGTATAGAGTGTAGGGTATAGAGTGTAGAGTGTAGGGTATAGAGTGTAGAGTGTAGGGTATAGAGTGTATGGTATAGAGTGTAGGGTATAGAGTGTAGGGTGTAGAGTGTTGGGTATAGAGTGTAGGGTATAGAGTGTAGGGTATAGAGTGTAGGGTATAGAGTGTAGGGAATAGAGTGTAGAGTGTAAGGTATAGAGTGTAGAGTGTAGGGTATAGAGTGTAGGGTATAGAGTGTAGAGTGTAGGGATTAGAGTGTAGGGTATAGAGTGTAGGGTATAGTGTGTAGGGTATAGAGTGTAGAGTGTAGGGTATAGAGTGTAGAGTGTAGGGTATAGAGTGTAGGGTATAGAGTGTAGGGTATAGAGTGTAGGGCATAGAGTGTAGGGTATAGAGTGTAGGGTATAGAGTGTAGAGTGTAGGGTATAGAGTGTAGGGTATAGAGTGTAGGGTATAGAGTGTAGAGTGTAGGGTATAGAGTGTAGGGTATTGAGTGTAGGGTATAGATTGTAGGGTATAGAGTGTAGGGCATAGAGTGTAGGGTATAGAGTGTAGGGTATAGAGTGTAGAGTGTAGGGTATAGAGTGTAGGGTATAGAGTGTAGGGTAGAGAGTGTAGAGTGTAGGGATTAGAGTGTAGGGTATAGAGTGTAGGGTGTAGAGTGTAGGGCATAGAGTGTAGAGTGTAGGGTATAGAGTGTATGGTATAGAGTGTAGAGTATAGAGTGTAGGGTGTAGAGTGTAGGGTATAGAGTGTAGGGTATAGAGTGTAGGGTATAGAGTGTAGGGAATAGAGTGTTGAGTGTAAGGTACAGAGTGTAGAGTGTAGGGAATAGAGTGTAGAGTGTAGGGTATAGAGTGTAGGGTATAGAGTGTAGGGTATAGAGTGTAGGGTATACAGTGTAGGGTATAGAGTGTAGAGTGTAGGGTATAGAGTGTAGAGTGTAGGGTATAGAGTGTAGAGTGTAGGGCATAGAGTGTAGATTGTAGGGTATAGAGTGTAGGGTATAGAGTGTAGGGTATAGAGTGTAGTGTATAGAGTGTAGAGTGTAGGGTATAGAGTGTAGAGTGTAGGGTATAGAGTGTAGGGTACAGAGTGTAGGGTATAGAGTGTAGGGTAGAGAGTGTAGAGTGTAGGGTATAGAGTGTAGGGTATAGAGTGTAGGGTATAGAGTGTAGAGTGTAGGGATTAGAGTGTAGGGTATAGAGTGTAGGGTGTGGAGTATAGGGTATAGAGTGTAGAGTGTAGGGTATAGAGTGTATGGTATAGAGTGTAGGGTATAGAGTGTAGGGTGTAGAGTGTAGGGTATAGAGTGTAGGGTATAGAGTGTAGGGTATAGAGTGTAGGGTATAGAGTGTAGGGAATAGAGTGTAGAATGTAAGGTATAGAGTGTAGAGTGTAGGGTATAGAGTGTAAGGTATAGAGTGTAGAGTGTAGGGATTAGAGTGTAGGGTATAGAGTGTAGGGTGTAGAGTGTAGGGTATAGAGTGTAGAGTGTAGGGTATAGAGTGAATGGTATAGAGTGTAGGGTATAGAGTGTAGGGTGTAGAGTGTAGGGTATAGAGTGTAGGGTATAGAGTGTAGGGTATAGAGTGTAGGGTATAGAGTGTAGGGAATAGAGTGTGGAGTGTAAGGTATAGAGTGTAGAGTGTAGGGTATAGAGTGTAGGGTATAGACTGTAGGGTATAGAGTGTAGGGTATAGAGTGTAGGGTATAGATTGTAGAGTGTAGGCTATAGAGTGTAGGGTATAGAGAGTAGAGTGTAGGGTATAGAGTGTAGGGTATAGAGTGTAGGGTATAGAGTGTAGAGTGTAGGGTATAGTGTGTAGGGTATAGAGTGCAGGGTGTAGAGTGTAGGGTATAGAGTGTAGGGTATAGAGTGTAGAGTGTAGGGTATAGAGTGTATGCTATAGAGTGTATGGTGTAGAGTGTATGGTATAGAGTGTATGGTATAGAGTGTAGAGTGTATGGTATAGAGTGTAGGGTGTAGAGTGTAGGGTATAGAGTGTATGTTATAGAGTGTAGGGTATAGAGTGTAGGGTAGAGAGTGTAGAGTGTAGGGTATAGAGTGTAGGGTATAGAGTGTAGTGTATAGAGTGTAGAGTGTAGGGATTAGAGTGTAGGGTATAGAGTGTAGTGTGTAGAGTGTAGGGTATAGAGTGTAGAGTGTAGGGTATAGAGTGTAGGGTATAGAGTGTAGGGTATAGAGTGTAGGGTATAGAGTGTAGAGTGTAGGGTATAGTGTGTAGGGTATAGAGTGCAGGGTGTAGAGTGTAGGGTATAGAGTGTAGGGTATAGAGTGTAGAGTGTAGGGTATAGAGTGTATGCTATAGAGTGTATGGTGTAGAGTGTATGGTATAGAGTGTAGGGTATAGCGTGTAGAGTGTATGGTATAGAGTGTAGGGTGTAGAGTGTAGGGTATAGAGTGTATGTTATAGAGTGTAGGGTATAGAGTGTAGGGTAGAGAGTGTAGAGTGTAGGGTATAGAGTGTAGGGTATAGAGTGTAGGGTATAGAGTGTAGAGTGTAGGGATTAGAGTGTAGGGTATAGAGTGTAGTGTGTAGAGTGTAGGGTATAGAGTGTAGAGTGTAGGGTATAGAGTGTATGGTATAGAGTGTAGGGTATAGAGTGTAGGGTGTAGAGTGTAGGGTATAGAGTGTAGGGTATAGAGTGTAGGGTATAGAGTGTAGGGAATAGAGTGTAGAGTGTAAGGTATAGAGTGTAGAGTATAGGGTATAGAGTGTAGGGTATAGAGTGTAGAGTGTAGGGATTAGAGTGTAGGGTATAGAGTGTAGGGTGTAGAGTGTAGGGTATAGAGTGTAGAGTGTAGGGTATAGAGTGTATGGTATAGAGTGTAGGGTATAGAGTGTAGGGTGTAGAGTGTAGGGTATAGAGTGTAGGGTATAGAGTGTAGGGTATAGAGTGTAAGGTATAGAGTGTAGGGAATAGAGTGTAGAGTGTAAGGTATAGAGTGTAGAGTGTAGGGTATAGAGTGTAGGGTATAGACTGTAGGGTATAGAGTGTAGGGTATAGATTGTAGGCTATAGAGTGTAGGGTATAGAGTGTAGGGTATAGAGTGTAGGGTATAGAGTGTAGGGTATAGAGTGTAGGGTATAGTGTGTAGGGTATAGAGTGCAGGGTGTAGAGTGTAGGGTATAGAGTGTAGGGTATAGAATGTAGAGTGTAGGGTATAGAGTGTATGCTATAGAGTGTATGGTGTAGAGTGTATGGTATAGAGTGTAGGGTATAGAGTGTAGAGTGTAGGGTATAGAGTGTAGGGTATAGAGTGTATGTTATAGAGTGTAGGGTATAGAGTGTAGAGTGAAGGGTATAGAGTTTAGAGTGTAGGGTATAGAGTGTAGGGTATAGAGTGTAAGGTATAGAGTGTAGGGTGTAGAGTGTAGGGTGTAGAGTGTAGGGTATAGATTGTAGGGTATAGAGTGTAGGGTATAGAGTGTACGGTATAGAGTGTAGGGTATGGAGTGTATGGTCTAGAGTGTAGGGTATAGAGTGTAGAGTGTAGGGTATAGAGTGTAGGGTATAGAGTGTAGGGTATAGAGTGTAGGGTATAGAGTGTAGGGTATAGAGTGTAGAGTGCAGGGTATAGAGTTTAGAGTGTAGGGTATAGAGTGTAGGGTATAGAGTGTAAGGTATAGAGTGTAGGGTGTAGAGTGTAGGGTATAGAGTGTAGGGTATAGGGTGTAGGGTATGGAGTGTAGGGTATAGAGTGTAGGGTACAGAGTGTATGGTATAGAGTGTAGGGTATAGAGTGTAGTGTAGAGAGTGTATGGTATAGAGTGTAGGGTATAGAGTGTAGGGTATAGAGTGTATGTTATAGAGTGTAGGGTATAGAGCGTAGAGTGTAGGGTATAGAGTGTAGAGTGTAGAGTGTAGGGTATAGAGTGTAGAGTGTAGGGTATAGAGTGTAGAGTGTAGGGTATAGAGTTTAGAGTGTAGGGTATAGAGTGTAGGGTATAGAGTGTAAGGTGTAGAGTGTAGGGTATAGAGTGTAGGGTATAGAGTGTAGGGTATAGAGTGTAGGGTATAGAGTGTAGGGTATAGAGTGTATGGTATAGAGTGTAGAGTGTAGGGTATAGAGTTTAGAGTGTAGGGTATAGAGTGTAAGGTATAGAGTGTAGGGTGTAGAGTGTAGGGTATAGAGTGTAGGGTATAGAGTGTATGGTATAGAGTGTAGGGTATAGAGTGTAGGGTATAGAGTGTAGGGTATAGAGTGTATGGTATAGATTGTAGGGTATAGAGTGTAGGGTGTAGAGTGTATGTTATAGAGTGTAGGGTATAGAGTGTAGGGTATAGAGTTTAGAGTGTAGGGTATAGAGAGTAGGGTATAGAGTGTAAGGTATAGAGTGTAGGGTGTAGAGTGTAGGGTATAGAGTGTAGGGCATAGGGTGTAGGGTATAGAGTGTAGGGTATAGAGTGTAGAGTGTAGGGTATAGAGTGTAGGGTATAGAGTGTAGGGTATAGAGTGTAGAGTGTAGGGTATAGAGTGTAGGGTATTGAGTGTAGGGTATAGAGTGTAGGGTATAGAGTGTAGGGTATAGAGTGTAGAGTTTAGGGTATAGAGTGTAGAGTGTAGGGTATAGAGTGTAGGGTATAGAGTGTAGGGTATAGAGTGTAGGGTAGAGAGTGTAGAGTGTAGGATATAGAGTGTAGGGTATAGAGTGTAGGGTATAGAGTGTAGAGTGTAGGGATTAAAGTGTAGGGTATAGAGTGTAGGGTGTAGAGTGTAGGGTATAGAGTGTAGGGTATAGAGTGTAGGGTATAGAGTGTATGGTATAGAGTGTAGAGTGTAGGGTATAGAGTTTAGAGTGTAGGGTATAGAGTGTAAGGTATAGAGTGTAGGGTGTAGAGTGTAGGGTATAGAGTGTAGGGTATAGAGTGTATGGTATAGAGTGTAGGGTATAGAGTGTAGGGTATAGAGTGTAGGGTATAGAGTGTATGGTATAGATTGTAGGGTATAGAGTGTAGGGTGTAGAGTGTATGTTATAGAGTGTAGGGTATAGAGTGTAGGGTATAGAGTTTAGAGTGTAGGGTATAGAGAGTAGGGTATAGAGTGTAAGGTATAGAGTGTAGGGTGTAGAGTGTAGGGTATAGAGTGTAGGGCATAGGGTGTAGGGTATAGAGTGTAGGGTATAGAGTGTAGAGTGTAGGGTATAGAGTGTAGGGTATAGAGTGTAGGGTATAGAGTGTAGAGTGTAGGGTATAGAGTGTAGGGTATTGAGTGTAGGGTATAGAGTGTAGGGTATAGAGTGTAGGGTATAGAGTGTAGAGTTTAGGGTATAGAGTGTAGAGTGTAGGGTATAGAGTGTAGGGTATAGAGTGTAGGGTATAGAGTGTAGGGTAGAGAGTGTAGAGTGTAGGATATAGAGTGTAGGGTATAGAGTGTAGGGTATAGAGTGTAGAGTGTAGGGATTAAAGTGTAGGGTATAGAGTGTAGGGTGTAGAGTGTAGGGTATAGAGTGTAGAGTGTAGGGTATAGAGTGTATGATATAGAGTGTAGGGTATAGAGTGTAGGGTGTAGAGTGTAGGGTATAGAGTGTTGGGCATAGAGTGTAGGGTATAGAGCGTAGAGTGTAGGGTATAGAGTGTAGGGTACAGAGTGTAAGGTATAGAGTGTAGGGTAGAGAGTGTAGAGTGTAGGGTATAGAGTGTAGGGTATAGAGTGTAGGGTATAGAGTGTAGAGTGTAGGGATTAGAGTGTAGGGTATAGAGTGTAGGGTGTGGAGTGTAGGGTATAGAGTGTAGAGTGTAGGGTATAGAGTGTATGGTATAGAGTGTAGGGTATAGAGTGTAGGGTGTAGAGTGTAGGGTATAGAGTGTAGGGTATAGAGTGTAGGGTATAGAGTGTAGGGAATAGAGTGTAGAGTGTAAGGTATAGAGTGTAGAGTGTAGGGTATAGAGTGTAAGGTATAGAGTGTAGAGTGTAGGGATTAGAGTGTAGGGTATAGAGTGTAGGGTGTAGAGTGTAGGGTATAGAGTGTAGAGTGTAGGGTATAGAGTGTATGGTATAGAGTGTAGGGTATAGAGTGTAGGGTGTAGAGTGTAGGGTATAGAGTGTAGGGTATAGAGTGTAGGGTATAGAGTGTAGGGTATAGAGTGTAGGGAATAGAGTGTGGAGTGTAAGGTATAGAGTGTAGAGTGTAGGGTATAGAGTGTAGGGTATAGACTGTAGGGTATAGAGTGTAGGGTATAGAGTGTAGGGTATAGATTGTAGCGTGTAGGCTATAGAGTGTAGGGTATAGAGTGTAGAGTGTAGGGTATAGAGTGTAGGGTATAGAGTGTAGGGTATAGAGTGTAGGGTATAGAGTGTAGAGTGTAGGGTATAGTGTGTAGGGTATAGAGTGCAGGGTGTAGAGTGTAGGGTATAGAGTGTAGGGTATAGAGTGTAGAGTGTAGGGTATAGAGTGTATGCTATAGAGTGTATGGTGTAGAGTGTATGGTATAGAGTGTAGGGTATAGAGTGTTGAGTGTATGGTATAGAGTGTAGAGTGTAGAGTGTAGGGTATAGAGTGTATGTTATAGAGTGTAGGGTATAGAGTGTAGGGTAGAGAGTGTAGAGTGTAGGGTATAGAGTGTAGGGTATAGAGTGTAGGGTATAGAGTGTAGAGTGTAGGGATTAGAGTGTAGGGTATAGAGTGTAGTGTGTAGAGTGTAGGGTAGAGTGTAGAGTGTAGGGTATAGAGTGTATGGTATAGAGTGTAGGGTATAGAGTTTAGGGTGTAGAGTGTAGGGTATAGAGTGTAGGGTATAGAGTGTAGGGTATAGAGTGTAGGGAATAGAGTGTAGAGTGTAAGGTATAGAGTGTAGAGTATAGGGTATAGAGTGTAGGGTATAGAGTGTAGAGTGCAGGGATTAGAGTGTAGGGTATAGAGTGTAGGGTGTAGAGTGTAGGGTATGGAGTGTAGAGTGTAGGGTATAGAGTGTATGGTATAGAGTGTAGGGTATAGAGTGTAGGGTGTAGAGTGTAGGGTATAGAGTGTAGGGTATAGAGTGTAGGGTATAGAGTGTAAGGTATAGAGTGTAGGGAATAGAGTGTAGAGTGTAAAGTATAAAGTGTAGAGTGTAGGGTATAGAGTGAAGGGTATAGACTGTAGGGTATAGAGTGTAGGGTATAGATTGTAGGCTATAGAGTGTAGGGTATAGAGTGTAGGGTATAGAGTGTAGGGTATAGAGTGTAGGGTATAGAGTGTAGGGTATAGAGTGTAGAGTGTAGGGTATAGTGTGTAGGGTATAGAGTGCAGGGTGTAGAGTGTAGGGTATAGAGTGTAGGGTATAGAATGTAGAGTGTAGGGTATAGAGTGTATGCTATAGAGTGTATGGTGTAGAGTGTATGGTATAGAGTGTAGGGTATAGAGTGTAGAGTGTAGGGTATAGAGTGTAGGGTATAGAGTGTAGGGTATAGAGTGTATGTTATAGAGTGTAGGGTGTAGAGTGTAGAGTGTAGGGTATAGAATGTAGAGTGTAGGGTGTAGAGTGTAGGGTATAGAGTGTAGGGTATAGAGTGTAGGGTGTAGAGTGTAGGGTATAGAGTGTAGGGTATAGAGTGTAGAGTGCAGGGTATAGAGTTTAGAGTGTAGGGTATAGAGTGTAGGGTATAGAGTGTAAGGTATAGAGTGTAGGGTGTAGAGTGTAGGGTATAGAGTGTAGGGTATAGAGTGTAGGGTATAGAGTGTACGGTATAGAGTGTAGGGTACAGAGTGTATAGTATAGAGTGTAGGGTATAGAGTGTAGGGTATAGAGTGTATGGTATAGAGTGTAGGGTATAGAGTGTATGTTATAGAGTGTAGGGTATAGAGTGTAGAGTGTAGGGTATAGAGTGTAGAGTGTAGGGTATAGAGTGTAGAGTGTAGGGTATAGAGTGTAGAGTGTAGGGTATAGAGTTTAGAGTGTAGGGTATAGAGTGTAGGGTATAGAGTGTAAGGTGTAGAGTGTAGGGTATAGAGTGTAGGGTATAGAGTGTAGGGTATAGAGTGTAGGGTATAGAGTGTAGGGTATAGAGTGTAGAGTGTAGGGTATAGAGTTTAGAGTGTAGGGTATAGAGTGTAGGGTATAGAGTGTAAGGTATAGAGTGTAGGGTGTAGAGTGTAGGGTATAGAGTGTAGGGTATAGAGTGTAGGGTATAGAGTGTACGGTATAGAGTGTAGGGTATAGAGTGTATGGTATAGAGTGTACGGTATAGAGTGTATGGTATAGATTGTAGGGTATAGAGTGTAGGGTGTAGAGTGTAGGGTATAGAGTGTAGGGTATAGAGTGTAGGGAATAGAGTGTAGAGTGTAAAGTATAGAGTGTAGAGTGTAGGGTATAGAGTGTAGGGTATAGACTGTAGGGTATAGAGTGTAGGGTATAGATTGTAGGCTATAGAGTGTAGGGTATAGAGTGTAGGGTATAGAGTGTAGGGTATAGAGTGTAAGGTATAGAGTGTAGGGTGTAGAGTGTAGGGTATAGAGTGTAGGGTATAGAGTGTAGGGTATAGAGTGTACGGTATAGAGTGTAGGGTACAGAGTGTATAGTATAGAGTGTAGGGTATAGAGTGTAGGGTATAGAGTGTATGGTATAGAGTGTAGGGTATAGAGTGTATGTTATAGAGTGTAGGGTATAGAGTGTAGAGTGTAGGGTATAGAGTGTAGAGTGTAGAGTGTAGGGTATAGAGTGTAGAGTGTAGGGTATAGAGTGTAGAGTGTAGGGTATAGAGTTTAGAGTGTAGGGTATAGAGTGTAGGGTATAGAGTGTAAGGTGTAGAGTGTAGGGTATAGAGTGTAGGGTATAGAGTGTAGGGTATAGAGTGTAGGGTATAGAGTGTAGGGTATAGAGTGTAGAGTGTAGGGTATAGAGTTTAGAGTGTAGGGTATAGAGTGTAGGGTATAGAGTGTAAGGTATAGAGTGTAGGGTGTAGAGTGTAGGGTATAGAGTGTAGGGTATAGAGTGTACGGTATAGAGTGTAGGGTATAGAGTGTATGGTATAGAGTGTAGGGTATAGAGTGTAGGGTATAGAGTGTATGGTATAGATTGTAGGGTATAGAGTGTAGGGTGTAGCGTGTATGTTATAGAGTGTAGGGTATAGAGTGTAGGGTATAGAGTTTAGAGTGTAGGGTATAGAGAGTAGGGTATAGAGTGTAAGGTATAGAGTGTAGGGTGTAGAGTGTAGGGTATAGAGTGTAGGGCATAGGGTGTAGGGTATAGAGTGTAGGGTATAGAGTGTAGAGTGTAGGGTATAGAGTGTAGGGTATAGAGTGTAGGGTATAGAGTGTAGAGTGTAGGGTATAGAGTGTAGGGTATTGAGTGTAGGGTATAGAGTGTAGGGTATAGAGTGTAGGGTATAGAGTGTAGAGTGTAGGGTATAGAGTGTAGAGTGTAGGGTATAGAGTGTAGGGTATATAGTGTAGAGTGTAGGGTATAGAGTGTAGGGTATAGAGTGTAGGGTATAGAGTGTAGGGTATAGAGTGCAGGGTATAGAGTGTAGAGTGTAGGGTATAGAGTGTAGAGTGTAGGGTATAGAGTGTAGGGTATAGAGTGTAGGGTATAGAGTGTAGGGTATAGAGTGTAGAGTGTAGGGTATAGAGTGTAGGGTATAGAGTGTAGGGAGTAGAGTGTAGGGTATAGAGTGTAGGGTTCAGAGTGTAGGGTATAGAGTGTAGGGTATAGAGTGTATGGTATAGAGTGTAGGGTATAGAGTGTAGGGTATAGAGTGTAGGGTATAGAGTGTAGGGTATAGAGTGTAGAGTGTAGGGTATAGAGTGTAGGGTGTAGAGTGTAGGGTAGAGAGTGTAGAGTGTAGGGTATAGAGTGTAGGGTATAGAGTGTAGGGTATAGAGTGTAGGGTGTAGAGTGTAGGGTATAGAGTGTAGGGTATAGAGTGTAGGGTATAGAGTGTAGGGAATAGAGTGTAGAGTGTAAGGTATAGAGT
Organism: Ranitomeya imitator; assembly: GCF_032444005.1. Taxonomy (NCBI): domain Eukaryota; kingdom Metazoa; phylum Chordata; class Amphibia; order Anura; family Dendrobatidae; genus Ranitomeya; species Ranitomeya imitator. The sequence continues at coordinate 80,349 of NW_027193928.1, read as the reverse complement.
GTAGGGTATAGAGTGTACGGTATAGAGTGTAGGGTATAGAGTGTATGGTATAGAGTGTAGGGTATAGAGTGTAGAGTGTAGGGAATAGAGTGTAGGGATTAGAGTGTAGGGTATAGAGTGTAGGGTGTAGAGTGTAGGGTATAGAGTGTAGAGTGTAGGGTATAGAGTGTATGGTATAGAGTGTAGGGTATAGAGTGTAGGGTGTAGAGTGTAGGGTATAGAGTGTAGGGTATAGAGTGTAGGGTATAGAGTGTAGGGTATAGAGTGTAGGGAATAGAGTGTAGAGTGTAAGGTATAGAGTGTAGAGTGTAGGGTATAGAGTGTAGGGTATAGAGTGTAGAGTGTTGGGATTAGAGTGTAGGGTATAGAGTGTAGGGTGTAGAGTGTAGGGTATAGAGTGTAGAGTGTAGGGTATAGAGTATATGGTATAGAGTGTAGGGTATAGAGTGTAGGGTGTAGAGTATAGGGTATAGAGTGTAGGGTATAGAGTGTAGGGTATAGAGTGTAGGGAATAGAGTGTAGAGTGTAAGGTTTAGAGTGTAGAGTGTAGGGTATAGAGTGTAGGGTATAGACTGTAGGGTATAGAGTGTAGGGTATAGAGTGTAGGGTATAGATTGTAGAGTGTAGGCTATAGAGTGTAGGGTATAGAGTGTAGAGTGTAGGGTATAGAGTGTAGGGTATAGTGTGTAGGGTATAGAGTGTAGAGTGTAGGGTATAGTGTGTAGGATAGAGTGTAGGGTATAGAGTGTATGGTATAGAGTGTAGGGTATAGAGTGTAGGGTATAGAGTGTAGGGTATAGAGTGTAGGGTATAGAGTGTAGAGTGTAGGGTATAGAGTGTTGAGTGTAGGGTATAGAGTGTAGGGTATAGAGTGTAGGGTAGAGAGTGTAGAGTGTAGGGTATAGAGTGTAGGGTATAGAGTGTAGGGTATAGAGTGTAGAGTGTAGGGATTAGAGTGTAGGGTATAGAGTGTAGGGTGTAGAGTGTAGGGTATAGAGTGTAGAGTGTAGGGTATAGAGTGTATGGTATAGAGTGTAGGGTATAGAGTGTAGGGTGTAGAGTGTAGGGTATAGAGTGTAGGGTATAGAGTGTAGGGTATAGAGTGTAGGGTATAGAGTGTAGGGAATAGAGTGTAGAGTGTAAGGTATAGAGTGTAGGGTATAGAGTGTAGAGTGTTGGGATTAGAGTGTAGGGTATAGAGTGTAGGGTGTAGAGTGTAGGGTATAGAGTGTAGAGTGTAGGGTATAGAGTATATGGTATAGAGTGTAGGGTATAGAGTGTAGGGTTTAGAGTGTAGGGTATAGAGTGTAGGGTATAGAGTGTAGGGTATAGAGTGTAGTGCATAAAGTGTAGAGTGTAGGGTATAGAGTGTAGGGTATAGAGTGTAGGGTATAGAGTGTAGAGTGTAGGGTATAGAGTGTAGGGTATAGAGTGTAGGGTATAGAGTGTAGGGTATAGAGTGTAGGGTATAGAGTGTAGGGTATAGAGTGTAGTGCATAAAGTGTAGAGTGTTGGGTATAGAGTGTAGGGTATAGAGTGTAGGGTATAGAGTGTAGAGTGTAGGGTATAGAGTGTAGGGTATAGAGTGTAGGGTATAGAGTGTAGGGTATAGAGTGTAGGGTATAGAGTGTAGGGTATAGAGTGTAGAGTGTAGGGTATAGAGTTTAGAGTGTAGGGTATAGAGTGTAGGGTATAGAGTGTAAGGTATAGAGTGTAGGGTGTAGAGTGTAGGGTATAGAGTGTAGGGTATAGAGTGTAGGGTATAGAGTGTACGGTATAGAGTGTAGGGTATAGAGTGTATGGTATAGAGTGTAGGGTATAGAGTGTAGGGTATAGAGTGTAGGGTATAGAGTGTATGGTATAGATTGTAGGGTATAGAGTGTAGGGTATAGAGTGTAGGGTATAGAGTGTAGAGTGTAGGGTATAGAGTGTAGAGTGTAGGGTATAGAGTGTAGAGTGTAGGGTATAGATTGTATGGTATAGAGTGTAGGGTATAGAATGTAGGGTGTAGAGTGTTGGGTATAGAGTGTAGGGTATAGAGTGTAGGGTATAGAGTGTAGGGTATAGAGTGTAGGGAATAGAGTGTAGAGTGTAAGGTATAGAGTGTAGAGTGTAGGGTATAGAGTGTAGGGTATAGAGTGTAGAGTGTAGGGATTAGAGTGTAGGGTATAGAGTGTAGGGTATAGAGTGTAGGGTATAGAGTGTAGAGTGTAGGGTATAGAGTGTAGAGTGTAGGGTATAGAGTGTAGGGTATAGAGTGTAGGGTATAGAGTGTAGGGTAGAGTGTGTAGAGTGTAGGGTATAGAGTGTAGGGTATAGAGTGTAGGGTATAGAGTGTAGAGTGTAGGGATTAGAGTGTAGGGTATAGAGTGTAGGGTGTAGAGTGTAGGGTATAGAGTGTAGAGTGTAGGGTATAGAGTGTATGGTATAGAGTGTAGGGTATAGAGTGTAGGGTGTAGAGTGTAGGGTATAGAGTGTAGGGTATAGAGTGTAGGGTATAGAGTGTAGGGTATAGAGTGTAGGGAATAGAGTGTAGAGTGTAAGGTATAGAGTGTAGAGTGTAGGGTATAGAGTGTAGGGTATAGACTGTAGGGTATAGAGTGTAGGGTATAGAGTGTAGGGTATAGATTGTAGAGTGTAGGCTATAGAGTGTAGGTTATAGAGTGTAGAGTGTAGGGTATAGAGTGTAGGGTATAGAGTGTAGGGTAGAGAGTGTAGGGTATAGAGTGTAGAGTGTAGGGTATAGTGTGTAGGGTATAGAGTGCAGGGTGTAGAGTGTAGGGTATAGAGTGTAGGGTATAGAGTGTAGAGTGTAGGGTATAGAGTGTATGCTATAGAGTGTATGGTGTAGAGTGTATGGTATAGAGTGTAGGGTATAGATTGTAGAGTGCATGGTATAGAGTGTAGGGTATAGAGTGTAGGGTATAGAGTGTATGTTATAGAGTGTAGGGAATAGAGTGTAGGGTAGAGATTGTAGAGTGTAGGGTATAGAGTGTAGGGTATAGAGTGTAGAGTGTCGGGATTAGAGTGTAGGGTATAGAGTGTAGGATGTAGAGTGTAGGGTATAGAGTGTAGAGTGTAGGGTAAAGAGTGTATGGTATAGAGTGTAGGGTATAGAGTGTAGGGTGTAGAGTGTAGGGTATAGAGTGTAGGGTATAGAGTGTAGGGTATAGAGTGTAGGGTATAGAGTGTTGGGTGTAGAGTGTAGGGTATAGAGTGTATGGTATAGAGTGTAGGGTATAGAATGTATGGTATAGAGTGTAGAGTGTAGGATATAGAGTGTAGGGTATAGAGTGTAGAGTGTAGGGTATAGAGTGTAGGGTATAGAGTGTAGGGTATAGAGTGTAGAGTGTAGGGATTAGAGTGTAGGGTATAGAGTGTAGGGTATAGAGTGTAGAGTGTAGGGTAGAGAGTGTAGGATATAGAGTGTAGAGTGTAGGGTATAGAGTGTAGGGTATAGAGTGTAGGGTATAGAGTGTAGAGTGTAGGGTATAGAGTGTAGGGTATAGAGTGTAGGGTATAGAGTGTAGGGTATAGAGTGTAGGGTGTAGAGTGTAGGGTATAGAGTGTAGGGTATAGAGTGTAGGGTATAGAGTGTAGGGTGTAGAGTGTATGGTATAGAGTGCAGGGTATAGAATGTATGGTATAGAGTGTAGAGTGTAGGATATAGAGTGTCGGGTATAGAGTGTAGAGTGTAGGGATTAGAGTGTAGGGTATAGAGTGTAGGGTATAGAGTGTAGAGTGTAGGGTAGAGAGTGTAGGATATAGAGTGTAGAGTGTAGGGTATAGAGTGTAGGGTATAGAGTGTAGGGTATAGAGTGTAGGGTTTAGAGTGTAGAGTGTAGGGTATAGAGTGTAGGGTATAGAGTGTATGGTATAGAGTGTAGGGTATAGAGTGTAGGGTGTAGAGTGTAGGGTATAGAGTGTAGGGTATAGAGTGTAGGGTATAGAGTGTAGGGTATAGAGTGTAGGGTGTAGAGTGTAGGGTATAGAGTGTATGGTATAGAGTGTAGGGTATAGAATGTATGGTATAGAGTGTAGAGTGTAGGATATAGAGTGTAGGGTATAGAGTGTAGAGTGTAGGGTATAGAGTGTAGGGTATAGAGTGTAGAGTGTAGGGATTAGAGTATAGGGTATAGAGTGTAGGGTATAGAGTGTACAGTGTAGGGTAGATAGTGTAGGATATAGAGTGTAGAGTGTAGGGTATAGAGTGTAGGGTATAGAGTGTAGGGTATAGAGTGTAGGGTATAGAGTGTAGAGTGTAGGGCATAGAGTGTAAGGTATAGAGTGTAGGGTATAGAATGTAGAGTGTAGGGTATAGAGTGTAGGGTATAGAGTGTAGGGTATAGAGTGTAGGGCATAGAGTGTAGGGTAAAGAGTGTAGGGTGTAGAGTGTAGGGTATAGAGTGTAGAGTGTAGGGTATAGAGTGTAGGGTATAAAGTGTAGGGTATAGAGTGTAGGGTATAGAGTGTAGGGTATAGAGTGTAGAGTGTAGGGTATAGCGTGTAGAGTGTCGGGTATAGAGTGTAGGGTATAGAGTGTAGGGTATAGAGTGTAGGGTATAGAGTGTAGAGTGTAGGGTATATAGTGTAGAGTGTAGGGTATAGAGTGTATGGTATAGAGTGTAGGGTATAGAGTGTAGGGTGTAGAGTGCTGGGTATAGAGTGTAGGGTATAGAGTGTAGGGTATAGAGTGTAGGGTATAGAGGGTAGGGAATAGAGTGTAGAGTGTAAGGTATAGAGTGTAGAGTGTAGGGTATAGAGTGTAGGGTATAGAGTGTAGAGTGTAGGGATTAGAGTGTAGGGTATAGAGTGTAGGGTATAGAGTGTAGTGTATAGAGTGTAGGGAATAGAGTGTGGAGTGTAAGGTATAGAGTGTAGAGTGTAGGGTATAGACTGTAGGGTATAGAGTGTAGGGTATAGAGTGTAGGGTATAGATTGTAGAGTATAGGCTATAGAGTGTAGGGTATAGAGTGTAGAGTGTAGGGTATAGAGTGTAGGGTATAGAGTGTAGGGTATAGAGTGTAGAGTGTAGGGTATAGTGTGTAGGGTATAGAGTGCAGGGTGTAGAGTGTAGGGTATAGAGTGTAGGGTATAGAGTGTAGAGTGTAGGGTATAGAGTGTATGCTATAGAGTGTATGGTGTAGAGTGTATGGTATAGAGTGTAGGGTATACAGTGTAGAGTGTATGGTATAGAGTGTAGGGTGTAGAGTGTAGGGTATAGAGTGTATGTTATAGAGTGTAGGGTATAGAGTGTAGGGTAGAGAGTGTAGAGTGTAGGGTATAGAGTGTAGGGTATAGAGTGTAGGGTATAGAGTGTAGAGTGTAGGGATTAGAGTGTAGGGTATAGAGTGTAGTGTGTAGAGTGTAGGGTATAGAGTGTAGAGTGTAGGGTATAGAGTGTATGGTATAGAGTGTAGGGTATAGAGTGTAGGGTGTAGAGTGTAGGGTATAGAGTGTAGGGTATAGAGTGTAGGGTATAGAGTGTATGGTATAGAGTGTAGGGAATAGAGTGTAGAGTGTAAGGTATAGAGTGTAGAGTGTAGGGTATAGAGTGTAGGGTATAGACTGTAGGGTATACAGTGTAGAGTGTATGGTATAGAGTGTAGGGTGTAGAGTGTAGGGTATAGAGTGTATGTTATAGAGTGTAGGGTATAGAGTGTAGGGTAGAGAGTGTAGAGTGTAGGGTATAGAGTGTAGGGTATAGAGTGTAGGGTATAGAGTGTAGAGTGTAGGGATTAGAGTGTAGGGTATAGAGTGTAGTGTGTAGAGTGTAGGGTATAGAGTGTAGAGTGTAGGGTATAGAGTGTATGGTATAGAGTGTAGGGTATAGAGTGTAGGGTGTAGAGTGTAGGGTATAGAGTGTAGGGTATAGAGTGTAGGGTATAGAGTGTATGGTATAGAGTGTAGGGAATAGAGTGTAGAGTGTAAGGTATAGAGTGTAGAGTGTAGGGTATAGAGTGTAGGGTATAGACTGTAGGGTATAAAGTGTAGGGTATAGATTGTAGGCTATAGAGTGTAGGGTATAGAGTGTAGGGTATAGAGTGTAGGGTATAGAGTGTAGGGTATAGAGTGTAGGGTATAGAGTGTAGAGTGTAGGGTATAGTGTGTAGGGTATAGAGTGCAGGGTGTAGAGTGTAGGGTATAGAGTGTAGGGTATAGAGTGTAGAGTGTAGGGTATAGAGTGTATGCTATAGAGTGTATGGTGTAGAGTGTATGGTATAGAGTGTAGGGTATAGAGTGTAGAGTGTAGGGTATAGAGTGTATGCTATAGAGTGTATGGTGTAGAGTGTATGGTATAGAGTGTAGGGTATACAGTGTAGAGTGTATGGTATAGAGTGTAGGGTGTAGAGTGTAGGGTATAGAGTGTATGTTATAGAGTGTAGGGTATAGAGTGTAGGGTAGAGAGTGTAGAGTGTAGGGTATAGAGTGTAGGGTATAGAGTGTAGGGTATAGAGTGTAGAGTGTAGGGATTAGAGTGTAGGGTATAGAGTGTAGTGTGTAGAGTGTAGGGTATAGAGTGTAGAGTGTAGGGTATAGAGTGTATGGTATAGAGTGTAGGGTATAGAGTGTAGGGTGTAGAGTGTAGGGTATAGAGTGTAGGGTATAGAGTGTAGGGTATAGAGTGTATGGTATAGAGTGTAGGGAATAGAGTGTAGAGTGTAAGGTATAGAGTGTAGAGTGTAGGGTATAGAGTGTAGGGTATAGACTGTAGGGTATAAAGTGTAGGGTATAGATTGTAGGCTATAGAGTGTAGGGTATAGAGTGTAGGGTATAGAGTGTAGGGTATAGAGTGTAGGGTATAGAGTGTAGGGTATAGAGTGTAGAGTGTAGGGTATAGTGTGTAGGGTATAGAGTGCAGGGTGTAGAGTTTAGGGTATAGAGTGTAGGGTATAGAGTGTAGAGTGTAGGGTATAGAGTGTATGCTATAGAGTGTATGGTGTAGAGTGTATGGTATAGAGTGTAGGGTATAGAGTGTAGAGTGTAGGGTATAGAGTGTAGGGTATAGAGTGTATGTTATAGAGTGTAGGGTATAGAGTGTAGAGTGTAGGGTATAGAGTTTAGAGTGTAGGGTATAGAGTGTAGGGTATAGAGTGTAAGGTATAGAGTGTAGGGTGTAGAGTGTAGGGTATAGATTGTAGGGTATAGAGTGTAGGGTATAGAGTGTACGGTATAGAGTGTAGGGTATGGAGTGTATGGTATAGAGTGTAGGGTATAGAGTGTAAGGTATAGAGTGTAGGGTATAAAGTGTAGAGTGTAGGGTATAGAGTGTAGAGTGTAGGGTATAGAGTGTATGGTATAGAGTGTAGGGTATAGAGTGTAGGGTGTAGAGTGTTGGGTATAGAGTGTAGGGTATAGAGTGTAGGGTATAGAGTGTAGGGTATAAAGTGTAGGGAATAGAGTGTAGGGTATAGAGTGTAGAGTGTAGGGATTAGAGTGTAGGGTATAGAGTGTAGGGTATAGAGTGTAAGGTATAGAGTGTAGGGTATAGAGTGTAGAGTGTAGGGTATAGAGTGTAGAGTGTAGGGTATAGAGTGTAGGGTATAGAGTGTAGGGTATAGAGTGTAGGGTAGAGTCTGTAGAGTGTAGGGTATAGAGTGTAGAGTATAGAGTGTAGAGTGTAGGGATTAGAGTGTAGGGTATAGAGTGTAGGGTGTAGAGTGTAGGGTATAGAGTGTAGAGTGTAGTGTATAGAGTGTATGGTATAGAGTGTAGGGTGTAGAGAGTAGGGTATAGAGTGTAGGGTATAGAGTGTAGGGTATAGAGTGTAGGAAATAGAGTGTAGAGTGTAAGGTATAGAGTGTAGAGTGTAGGGTATAGAGTGTAGGGTATAGAGTGTAGAGTGAAGGGATTAGAGTGTAGGGTATAGAGTGTAGGGTGTAGAGTGTAGGGTATAGAGTGTAGAGTGTAGGGTATAGAGTGTATGGTATAGAGTGTAGGGTATAGAGTGTAGGGTGTAGAGTGTAGGGTATAGAGTGTAGGGTATAGAGTGTAGGGTATAGAGTGTAGGGTATAGAGTGTAGGGAATAGAGTGTAGAGTGTAAGGTATAGAGTGTAGAGTGTAGGGTATAGAGTGTAGGGTATAGACTGTAGGGTATAGAGTGTAGGGTATAGAGTGTAGGGTATAGATTGTAGAGTGTAGGCTATAGAGTGTAGGGTATAGAGTGTAGAGTGTAGGGTATAGAGTGTAGGGTATAGAGTGTAGGGTATAGAGTGTAGGGTATAGAGTGTAGAGTGTAGGGTATAGTGTGTACGGTATAGAGTGCAGGGTGTAGGGTATAGAGTGTAGGGTATAGAGTGTAGAGTGTAGGGTATAGAGTGTACGCTATAGAGTGTATGGTGTAGAGTGTATGGTATAGAGTGTAGGGTATAGATTGTAGAGTGTATGGTATAGAGTGTATGTTATAGAGTGTAGGGTATAGAGTGTAGGGTAGAGAGTGTATGTTATAGAGTGTAGGGTATAGCGTGTAGGGTAGAGAGTGTAGAGTGTAGGGTATAGAGTGTAGGGTAGGGTATAGAGTGTAGAGTGTCGGGATTAGAGTGTAGGGTATAGAGTGTGGGATGTAGAGTGTAGGGTATAGAGTGTAGAGTGTAGGGTATAGAGTGTATGGTATAGAGTGTAGGGTATAGAGTGTAGGGTGTAGAGTGTAGGGTATAGAGTGTAGGGAATAGAGTGTAGGGTATAGAGTGTAGGGTATAGAGTGTAGGGTGTAGAGTGTAGGGTATAGAGTGTATAGTATAGAGTGTAGAGTGTAGGGTATAGAGTGTAGGGTATAGAGTGTAGGGTATAGAGTGTAGGGTATAGAGTGTAGAGTGTAGGGTATAGCATGTAGAGTGTCGGGTATAGAGTGTAGGGTATAGAGTGTAGGGTATAGAGTGTAGGGTATAGAGTGTAGAGTGTAGGGTATAGAGTGTAGAGTGTAGGGTATAGAGTGTATGGTATAGAGTGTAGGGTATAGAGTGTAGGGCATAGAGTGTAGGGCATAGAGTGTAGGGTGTAGAGTGTAGGGTATAGAGTGTAGGGTATAGAGTGTAGAGTGTAGGGTATAGAGTGTAGGGTATAGAGTGTAGGGTATAGAGTGTAGGGTATAGAGTGTAGGGTATAGAGTGTAGAGTGTAGGGTATAGCATGTAGAGTGTCGGGTATAGAGTGTAGGGTATAGAGTGTAGGGTATAGAGTGTAGGGTATAGAGTGTAGAGTGTAGGGTATAGAGTGTAGAGTGTAGGGTATAGAGTGTATGGTATAGAGTGTAGGGTATAGAGTGTAGGGTGTAGAGTGTTGGGTATAGAGTGTAGGGTATAGAGTGTAGGGTATAGAGTGTAGGGTATAGAGTGTAGGGAATAGAGTGTAGAGTGTAAGGTATAGAGTGTAGAGTGTAGGGTATAGAGTGTAGGGTATAGAGTGTAGAGTGTAGGGATTAGAGTGTAGGGTATAGAGTGTAGGGTATAGTGTGTAGGGTATAGAGTGTAGAGTGTAGGGTATAGAGTGTAGGGTATTGAGTTTAGGGTATAGATTGTAGGGTATAGAGTGTAGGGCATAGAGTGTAGGGTATAGAGTGTAGGGTATAGAGTGTAGAGTGTAGGGTATAGAGTGTAGGGTATAGAGTGTAGGGTAGAGAGTGTAGAGTGTAGGGATTAGAGTGTACGGTATAGAGTGTAGGGTGTAGAGTGTAGGGCATAGAGTGTAGAGTGTAGGGTATAGAGTGTATGGTATAGAGTGTAGAGTATAGAGTGTAGGGTGTAGAGTGTAGGGTATAGAGTGTAGGGTATAGAGTGTAGGGTATAGAGTGTAGGGAATAGAGTGTTGAGTGTAAGGTACAGAGTGTAGAGTGTAGGGAATAGAGTGTAGAGTGTAGGGTATAGAGTGTAGGGTATAGAGTGTAGGGTATAGAGTGTAGGGTATACAGTGTAGGGTATAGAGTGTAGAGTGTAGGGTATAGAGTGTAGAGTGTAGGGTATAGAGTGTAGAGTGTAGGGCATAGAGTGTAGATTGTAGGGTATAGAGTGTAGGGTATAGAGTGTAGGGTATAGAGTGTAGGGTATAGAGTGTAGAGTGTAGGGTATAGAGTGTAGAGTGTAGGGTATAGAGTGTAGGGTACAGAGTGTAGGGTATAGAGTGTAGGGTAGAGAGTGTAGAGTGTAGGGTATAGAGTGTAGGGTATAGAGTGTAGGGTATAGAGTGTAGAGTGTAGGGATTAGAGTGTAGGGTATAGAGTGTAGGGTGTGGAGTGTAGGGTATAGAGTGTAGGGTATAGAGTGTATGGTATAGAGTGTAGGGTATAGAGTGTAGGGTGTAGAGTGTAGGGTATAGAGTGTAGGGTATAGAGTGTAGGGTATAGAGTGTAGGGTATAGAGTGTAGGGAATAGAGTGTAGAGTGTAAGGTATAGAGTGTAGAGTGTAGGGTATAGAGTGTAAGGTATAGAGTGTAGAGTGTAGGGATTAGAGTGTAGGGTATAGAGTGTAGGGTGTAGAGTGTAGGGTATAGAGTGTAGAGTGTAGGGTATAGAGTGTATGGTATAGAGTGTAGGGTATAGAGTCTAGGGTGTAGAGTGTAGGGTATAGAGTGTAGGGTATAGAGTGTAGGGTATAGAGTGTAGGGTATAGAGTGTAGGGAATAGAGTGTGGAGTGTAAGGTATAGAGTGTAGAGTGTAGGGTATAGAGTGTAGGGTATAGACTGTAGGGTATAGAGTGTAGGGTATAGAGTGTAGGGTATAGATTGTAGAGTGTAGGCTATAGAGTGTAGGGTATAGAGAGTAGAGTGTAGGGTATAGAGTGTAGGGTATAGAGTGTAGGGTATAGAGTGTAGGGTATAGAGTGTAGAGTGTAGGGTATAGTGTGTAGGGTATAGAGTGCAGGGTGTAGAGTGTAGGGTATAGAGTGTAGGGTATAGAGTGTAGAGTGTAGGGTATAGAGTGTATGCTATAGAGTGTATGGTGTAGAGTGTATGGTATAGAGTGTAGGGTATAGAGTGTAGAGTGTATGGTATAGAGTGTAGGGTGTAGAGTGTAGGGTATAGAGTGTATGTTATAGAGTGTAGGGTATAGAGTGTAAGGTAGAGAGTGTAGAGTGTAGGGTATAGAGTGTAGGGTATAGAGTGTAGGGTATAGAGTGTAGAGTGTAGGGATTAGAGTGTAGGGTATAGAGTGTAGTGTGTAGAGTGTAGGGTATAGAGTGTAGAGTGTAGGGTATAGAGTGTAGGGTATAGAGTGTAGGGTATAGAGTGTAGGGTATAGAGTGTAGAGTGTAGGGTATAGTGTGTAGGGTATAGAGTGCAGGGTGTAGAGTGTAGGGTATAGAGTGTAGGGTATAGAGTGTAGAGTGTAGGGTATAGAGTGTATGCTATAGAGTGTATGGTGTAGAGTGTATGGTATAGAGTGTAGGGTATAGAGTGTAGAGTGTATGGTATAGAGTGTAGGGTGTAGAGTGTAGGGTATAGAGTGTATGTTATAGAGTGTAGGGTATAGAGTGTAGGGTAGAGAGTGTAGAGTGTAGGGTATAGAGTGTAGGGTATAGAGTGTAGGGTATAGAGTGTAGAGTGTAGGGATTAGAGTGTAGGGTATAGAGTGTAGTGTGTAGGGTGTAGGGTATAGAGTGTAGAGTGTAGGGTATAGAGTGTATGGTATAGAGTGTAGGGTATAGAGTGTAGGGTGTAGAGTGTAGGGTATAGAGTGTAGGGTATAGAGTGTAGGGTATAGAGTGTAGGGAATAGAGTGTAGAGTGTAAGGTATAGAGTGTAGAGTATAGGGTATAGAGTGTAGGGTATAGAGTGTAGAGTGTAGGGATTAGAGTGTAGGGTATAGAGTGTAGGGTGTAGAGTGTAGGGTATAGAGTGTAGAGTGTAGGGTATAGAGTGTATGGTATAGAGTGTAGGGTATAGAGTGTAGGGTGTAGAGTGTAGGGTATAGAGTGTAGGGTATAGAGTGTAGGGTATAGAGTGTAAGGTATAGAGTGTAGGTAATAGAGTGTAGAGTGTAAGGTATAGAGTGTAGAGTGTAGGGTATAGAGTGTAGGGTATAGACTGTAGGGTATAGAGTGTAGGGTATAGAGTGTAGGGTATAGAGTGTAGGGTATAGAGTGTAGGGTATAGAGTGTAGGGTATAGAGTGTAGAGTGTAGGGTATAGTGTGTAGGGTATAGAGTGCAGGGTGTAGAGTGTAGGGTATAGAGTGTAGGGTATAGAATGTAGAGTGTAGGGTATAGAGTGTATGCTATAGAGTGTATGGTGTAGAGTGTATGGTATAGAGTGTAGGGTATAGAGTGTAGAGTGTAGGGTATAGAGTGTAGGGTATAGAGTGTATGTTATAGAGTGTAGGGTATAGAGTGTAGAGTGTAGGGTATAGAGTGTAGGGTATAGAGTGTAAGGTATAGAGTGTAGGGTGTAGAGTGTAGTGTATAGATTATAGGGTATAGAGTGTAGGGTATAGAGTGTACGGTATAGAGTGTAGGGTGTGGAGTGTATGGTCTAGAGTGTAGGGTATAGAGTGTAGAGTGTAGGGTATAGAGTGTAGGGTATAGAGTGTAGGGTATAGAGTGTAGGGTATAGAGTGTAGGGTATAGAGTGTAGGGTATAGAGTGTAGAGTGCAGGGTATAGAGTTTAGAGTGTAGGGTATAGAGTGTAGGGTATAGAGTGTAAGGTATAGAGTGTAGGGTGTAGAGTGTAGAGTATAGAGTGTAGGGTATAGGGTGTAGGGTATAGAGTGTAGGGTATAGAGTGTAGGGTACAGAGTGTATGGTATAGAGTGTAGGGTATAGAGTGTATGGTATAGAGTGTAGGGTATAGAGTGTAGGGTATAGAGTGTATGTTATAGAGTGTAGGGTATAGAGCGTAGAGTGTAGGGTATAGAGTGTAGAGTGTAGAGTGTAGGGTATAGAGTGTAGAGTGTAGGGTATAGAGTGTAGAGTGTAGGGTATAGAGTTTAGAGTGTAGGGTATAGAGTGTAAGGTATAGAGTGTAGGGTGTAGAGTGTAGGGTATAGATTGTAGGGTATAGAGTGTAGGGTATAGAGTGTACGGTATAGAGTGTAGGGTATGGAGTGTATGGTCTAGAGTGTAGGGTATAGAGTGTAGAGTGTAGGGTATAGAGTGTAGGGTATAGAGTGTAGGGTATAGAGTGTAAGGTGTAGAGTGTAGGGTATAGAGTGTAGGGTATAGAGTGTAGGGTATAGAGTGTAGGGTATAGAGTGTATGTTATAGAGTGTAGAGTGTAGGGTATAGAGTTTAGAGTGTAGGGTATAGAGTGTAAGGTATAGAGTGTAGGGTGTAGAGTGTAGGGTATAGAGTGTAGGGTATAGAGTGTATGGTATAGAGTGTACGGTATAGAGTGTAGGGTATAGAGTGTATGGTATAGAGTGTAGGGTATAGAGTGTAGGGTATAGAGTGTAGGGTATAGAGTGTATGGTATAGATTGTAGGGTATAGAGTGTAGGGTGTAGAGTGTATGTTATAGAGTGTAGGGTATAGAGTGTAGGGTATAGAGTTTAGAGTGTAGGGTATAGAGAGTAGGGTATAGAGTGTAAGGTATAGAGTGTAGGGTGTAGAGTGTAGGGTATAGAGTGTAGGGCATAGGGTGTAGGGTATAGAGTGTAGGGTATAGAGTGTAGAGTGTAGGGTATAGAGTGTAGGGTATAGAGTGTAGGGTATAGAGTGTAGAGTGTAGGGTATAGAGTGTAGGGTATTGAGTGTAGGGTATAGAGTGTAGGGTATAGAGTGTAGGGTATAGAGTGTAGAGTTTAGGGTATAGAGTGTAGAGTGTAGGGTATAGAGTGTAGGGTATAGAGTGTAGGGTATAGAGTGTAGGGTAGAGAGTGTAGAGTGTAGGATATAGAGTGTAGGGTATAGAGTGTAGGGTATAGAGTGTAGAGTGTAGGGATTAAAGTGTAGGGTATAGAGTGTAGGGTGTAGAGTGTAGGGTATAGAGTGTAGAGTGTAGGGTATAGAGTGTATGATATAGAGTGTAGGGTATAGAGTGTAGGGTGTAGAGTGTAGGGTATAGAGTGTTGGGCATAGAGTGTAGGGTATAGAGTGTAGGGTATAGAGTGTAGAGTGTAGGGTATAGAGTGTATGGTATAGAGTGTAGGGTATAGAGTGTAGGGTATAGAGTGTAGGGCAAAGAGTGTAGGGTATAGAGTGTAGGGTATAGAGTGTAGGGTATAGAGTGTAGGGTATGGAGTGTAGGGTATATAGTGTAGAGTGTAGGGTATAGAGTGTAGGGTATAGAGTGTAGGGCAAAGAGTGTAGGGTATAGAGTGTAGGGTATAGAGTGTAGGGTATAGAGTGTAGGGTATAGAGTGTAGGGTATATAGTGTAGAGTGTAGGGTATAGAGTGTAGGGTATAGAGTGTAGGGTATAGAGTGTAGGGTATATAGTGTAGAGTGTAGGGTATAGAGTGTAGGGTATAGAGTGTAGGGTATAGAGTGTAGGGTATAGAGTGCAGGGTATAGAGTGTAGAGTGTAGGGTATAGAGTGTAGAGTGTAGGGTATAGAGTGTAGGGTATAGAGTGTAGGGTATAGAGTGTAGGGTATAGAGTGTAGAGTGTAGGGTATAGAGTGTAGGGTATAGAGTGTAGGGAGTAGAGTGTAGGGTATAGAGTGTAGGGTTCAGAGTGTAGGGTATAGAGTGTAGGGTATAGAGTGTATGGTATAGAGTGTAGGGTATAGAGTGTAGGGTATAGAGTGTAGGGTATAGAGTGTAGGGTATAGAGTGTAGAGTGTAGGGTATAGAGTGTAGGGTATAGAGTGTATGGTATAGAGTGTAGGGTATAGAGTGTAGGGTATAGAGTGTAGGGTATAGAGTGTAGGGTATAGAGTGTAGAGTGTCGGGATTAGAGTGTAGGGTATAGAGTGTAGGATGTAGAGTGTAGGGTATAGAGTGTAGAGTGTAGGGTATAGAGTGTATGGTATAGAGTGTAGGGTATAGAGTGTAGGGTGTAGAGTGTAGGGTATAGAGTGTAGGGTATAGAGTGTATGGTATAGAGTGTAGGGAATAGAGTGTAGAGTGTAAGGTATAGAGTGTAGAGTGTAGGGTATAGAGTGTAGGGTATAGACTGTAGGGTATAGAGTGTAGGGTATAGAGTGTAGGGTATAGATTGTAGAGTGTAGGCTATAGAGTGTAGGGAATAGAGTGTAGAGTGTAGGGTATAGAGTGTAGGGTATAGAGTGTAGGGTATAGAGTGTAGGGTATAGAGTGTAGGGCATAGAGTGTAGGGTATAGAGTGTAGGGTATAGAGTGTAGGGTATAGAGTGTAGCGTGTAGGGCATCGAGTGTAGAGTGTAGGGTATAGAGTGTAGGGCATAGAGTGTAGGGTATAGAGTGTAGAGTGTAGGGTATAGAGTGTAGAGTGTAGGGTATAGAGTGTAGGGTATAGAGTGTAGGGTAGAGAGTGTAGGGTAGAGAGTGTAGAGTGTAGGGTATAGAGTGTAGGGTATAGAGTGTAGGGTATAGATTGTAGAGTGTAGGGATTATAGTGTAGTGTATAGAGTGTAGGGTGTAGAGTGTAGGGTATAGAGTGTAGAGTGTAGGGTATAGAGTGTATGGTATAGAGTGTAGGGTATAGAGTGTGGGGTGTAGAGTGTAGGGTATAGAGTGTAGGGTACAGAGTGTAGGGAATAGAGTGTAGAGTGTAAGGTATAGAGTGTAGAGTGTAGGGCATAGAGTGTAGAGTGTAGGGTATAGAGTGTAGGGTATAGAGTGTAGGGTATAGAGTGTAGGGTATAGAGTGTAGGGTATAGAGTGTAGAGTGTAGGGTATAGAGTGTAGAGTGTAGGGTATAGAGTGTAGAGTGTAGGGTATAGAGTGTAGGGTATAGAGTGTAGGGTATAGAGTGTAGGGTATAGAGTGTAGAGTGTAGGGTATAGAGTGTAGAGTGTAGGGTATAGAGTGTAGGGTATAGTGTGCAGGGTATAGAGTGTAGGGTAGAGAGTGTAGAGTGTAGGGTATAGAGTGTAGGGTATAGAGTGTAGGGTATAGAGTGTAGAGTGTAGGGATTAGAGTGTAGGGTATAGAGTGTAGGGTATAGAGTGTAGGGTGTAGAGTGTAGGGTATAGAGTGTAGGGTATAGAGTGTAGGGTATAGAGTGTAGGGAATAGAGTGTAGAGTGTAAGGTATAGAGTGTAGAGTGTATGGTATAGAGTGTAAGGTATAGAGTGTAGAGTGTAGGGATTAGAGTGTAGGGTATAGAGTGTAGGGTGTAGAGTGTAGGGTATAGAGTGTAGAGTGTATGGTATAGAGTGTAGGGTATAGAGTGTAGGGTGTAGAGTGTAGAGTGTAGAGTGTAGGGTATAGAGTGTAGGGTATAGACTGTAGGGTATAGAGTGTAGGGTATAGAGTGTAGGGTATAGAGTGTAGGGTATAGATTGTAGAGTGTAGGCTATAGAGTGTAGGGTATAGAGAGTAGAGTGTAGGGTATAGAGTGTAGGGTATAGAGTGTAGGGTATAGAGTGTAGGGTATAGAGTGTAGAGTGTAGGGTATAGTGTGTAGGGTATAGAGTGCAGGGTGTAGAGTGTAGGGTATAGAGTGTAGGGTATAGAGTGTAGAGTGTAGGGTATAGAGTGTATGCTATAGAGTGTATGGTGTAGAGTGTATGGTATAGAGTGTAGGGTATAGAGTGTAGAGTGTATGGTATAGAGTGTAGGGTGTAGAGTGTAGGGTATAGAGTGTATGTTATAGAGTGTAGGGTATAGAGTGTAGGGTAGAGAGTGTAGAGTGTAGGGTATAGAGTGTAGGGTATAGAGTGTAGGGTATAGAGTGTAGAGTGTAGGGATTAGAGTGTAGGGTATAGAGTGTAGTGTGTAGAGTGTAGGGTATAGAGTGTAGAGTGTAGGGTATAGAGTGTAGGGTATAGAGTGTAGGGTATAGAGTGTAGGGTATAGAGTGTAGAGTGTAGGGTATAGTGTGTAGGGTATAGAGTGCAGGGTGTAGAGTGTAGGGTATAGAGTGTAGGGTATAGAGTGTAGAGTGTAGGGTATAGAGTGTATGCTATAGAGTGTATGGTGTAGAGTGTATGGTATAGAGTGTAGGGTATAGAGTGTAGAGTGTATGGTATAGAGTGTAGGGTGTAGAGTGTAGGGTATAGAGTGTATGTTATAGAGTGTAGGGTATAGAGTGTAGGGTAGAGAGTGTAGAGTGTAGGGTATAGAGTGTAGGGTATAGAGTGTAGGGTATAGAGTGTAGAGTGTAGGGATTAGAGTGTAGGGTATAGAGTGTAGTGTGTAGAGTGTAGGGTATAGAGTGTAGAGTGTAGGGTATAGAGTGTATGGTATAGAGTGTAGGGTATAGAGTGTAGGGTGTAGAGTGTAGGGTATAGAGTGTAGGGTATAGAGTGTAGGGTATAGAGTGTAGGGAATAGAGTGTAGAGTGTAAGGTATAGAGTGTAGAGTATAGGGTATAGAGTGTAGGGTATAGAGTGTAGAGTGTAGGGTATAGAGTGTAGAGTGTAGGGTATAGAGTGTAGGGTATAGAGTGTAGAGTATAGAGTGTAGGGTATAGAGTGTAGAGTGTAGGGTATAGAGTGTAGGGTATAGAGTGTAGGGAGTAGAGTGTAGGGTATAGAGTGTAGGGTTCAGAGTGTAGGGTATAGAGTGTAGGGTATAGAGTGTATGGTATAGAGTGTAGGGTATAGAGTGTAGGGTATAGAGTGTAGGGTATAGAGTGTAGGGTATAGAGTGTAGAGTGTAGGGTATAGAGTGTAGGGTATAGAGTGTATGGTATAGAGTGTAGGGTATAGAGTGTAGGGTATAGAGTGTAGGGTATAGAGTGTAGGGTATAGAGTGTAGAGTGTCGGGATTAGAGTGTAGGGTATAGAGTGTAGGATGTAGAGTGTAGGGTATAGAGTGTAGAGTGTAGGGTATAGAGTGTATGGTATAGAGTGTAGGGTATAGAGTGTAGGGTGTAGAGTGTAGGGTATAGAGTGTAGGGTATAGAGTGTATGGTATAGAGTGTAGGGAATAGAGTGTAGAGTGTAAGGTATAGAGTGTAGAGTGTAGGGTATAGAGTGTAGGGTATAGACTGTAGGGTATAGAGTGTAGGGTATAGAGTGTAGGGTATAGATTGTAGAGTGTAGGCTATAGAGTGTAGGGAATAGAGTGTAGAGTGTAGGGTATAGAGTGTAGGGTATAGAGTGTAGGGTATAGAGTGTAGGGCATAGAGTGTAGGGTATAGAGTGTAGGGTATAGAGTGTAGGGTATAGAGTGTAGAGTGTAGGGCATCGAGTGTAGAGTGTAGGGTATAGAGTGTAGGGCATAGAGTGTAGGGTATAGAGTGTAGAGTGTAGGGTATAGAGTGTAGAGTGTAGGGTATAGAGTGTAGGGTATAGAGTGTAGGGTAGAGAGTGTAGGGTAGAGAGTGTAGAGTGTAGGGTATAGAGTGTAGGGTATAGAGTGTAGGGTATAGATTGTAGAGTGTAGGGATTATAGTGTAGTGTATAGAGTGTAGGGTGTAGAGTGTAGGGTATAGAGTGTAGAGTGTAGGGTATAGAGTGTATGGTATAGAGTGTAGGGTATAGAGTGTGGGGTGTAGAGTGTAGGGTATAGAGTGTAGGGTACAGAGTGTAGGGAATAGAGTGTAGAGTGTAAGGTATAGAGTGTAGAGTGTAGGGCATAGAGTGTAGAGTGTAGGGTATAGAGTGTAGGGTATAGAGTGTAGGGTATAGAGTGTAAGGTATAGAGTGTAGGGTGTAGAGTGTAGGGTATAGATTGTAGGGTATAGAGTGTAGGGTATAGAGTGTACGGTATAGAGTGTAGGGTATGGAGTGTATGGTATAGAGTGTAGGGTATAGAGTGTAGTGTGTAGAGTGTAGGGTATAGAGTGTAGAGTGTAGGGTATAGAGTGTAGGGTATAGAGTGTAGGGTATAGAGTGTAGGGTATAGAGTGTAGAGTGTAGGGTATAGTGTGTAGGGTATAGAGTGCAGGGTGTAGAGTGTAGGGTATAGAGTGTAGGGTATAGAGTGTAGAGTGTAGGGTATAGAGTGTATGCTATAGAGTGTATGGTGTAGAGTGTATGGTATAGAGTGTAGGGTATAGAGTGTAGAGTGTATGGTATAGAGTGTAGGGTGTAGAGTGTAGGGTATAGAGTGTATGTTATAGAGTGTAGGGTATAGAGTGTAGGGTATAGAGTGTAGAGTGTAGGGATTAGAGTGTAGGGTATAGAGTGTAGTGTGTAGAGTGTAGGGTATAGAGTGTAGGGTGTAGAGTGTTGGGTATAGAGTGTAGGGTATAGAGTGTAGGGTATAGAGTGTAGGGTATAGAGTGTAGAGTGTAGGGTATAAAGTGTATGGTATAGAGTGTAGGGTATAGAGTGTAGGGTGTAGAGTGTTGGGTATAGAGTGTAGGGTATAGAGTGTAGGGTATAGAGTGTAGGGTATAGAGTGTAGGGAATAGAGTGTAGAGTGTAAGGTATAGAGTGTAGAGTGTAGGGTATAGAGTGTAGGGTATAGAGTGTAGAGTGTAGGGATTAGAGTGTAGGGTATAGAGTGTAGGGTATAGTGTGTAGGGTATAGAGTGTAGAGTGTAGGGTATAGAGTGTAGGGTATTGAGTTTAGGGTATAGATTGTAGGGTATAGAGTGTAGGGCATAGAGTGTAGGGTATAGAGTGTAGGGTATAGAGTGTAGAGTGTAGGGTATAGAGTGTAGGGTATAGAGTGTAGGGTAGAGAGTGTAGAGTGTAGGGATTAGAGTGTACGGTATAGAGTGTAGGGTGTAGAGTGTAGGGCATAGAGTGTAGAGTGTAGGGTATAGAGTGTATGGTATAGAGTGTAGAGTATAGAGTGTAGGGTGTAGAGTGTAGGGTATAGAGTGTAGGGTATAGAGTGTAGGGTATAGAGTGTAGGGAATAGAGTGTTGAGTGTAAGGTACAGAGTGTAGAGTGTAGGGAATAGAGTGTAGAGTGTAGGGTATAGAGTGTAGGGTATAGAGTGTAGGGTATAGAGTGTAGGGTATACAGTGTAGGGTATAGAGTGTAGAGTGTAGGGTATAGAGTGTAGAGTGTAGGGTATAGAGTGTAGGGTATAGAGTGTAGGGTATAGAGTGTAGAGTGTCGGGATTAGAGTGTAGGGTATAGAGTGTAGGATGTAGAGTGCAGGGTATAGAGTGTAGAGTGTAGGGTATAGAGTGTATGGTATAGAGTGTAGGGTATACAGTGTAGGGTATAGAGTGTAGAGTGTAGGGTATAGAGTGTAGAGTGTAGGGTATAGAGTGTAGGGTATAGAGTGTAGGGTATAGAGTGTAGAGTGTCGGGATTAGAGTGTAGGGTATAGAGTGTAGGATGTAGAGTGTAGGGTATAGAGTGTAGAGTGTAGGGTATAGAGTGTATGGTATAGAGTGTAGGGTATAGAGTGTAGGGTGTAGAGTGTAGGGTATAGAGTGTAGGGTATAGAGTGTATGGTATAGAGTGTAGGGAATAGAGTGTAGAGTGTAAGGTATAGAGTGTAGAGTGTAGGGTATAGAGTGTAGGGTATAGACTGTAGGGTATAGAGTGTAGGGTATAGAGTGTAGGGTATAGATTGTAGAGTGTAGGCTATAGAGTGTAGGGAATAGAGTGTAGAGTGTAGGGTATAGAGTGTAGGGTATAGAGTGTAGGGTATAGAGTGTAGGGCATAGAGTGTAGGGTATAGAGTGTAGGGTATAGAGTGTAGGGTATAGAGTGTAGAGTGTAGGGCATCGAGTGTAGAGTGTAGGGTATAGAGTGTAGGGCATAGAGTGTAGGGTATAGAGTGTAGAGTGTAGGGTATAGAGTGTAGAGTGTAGGGTATAGAGTGTAGGGTAGAGAGTGTAGGGTAGAGAGTGTAGGGTAGAGAGTGTAGAGTGTAGGGTATAGAGTGTAGGGTATAGAGTGTAGGGTATAGATTGTAGAGTGTAGGGATTATAGTGTAGTGTATAGAGTGTAGGGTGTAGAGTGTAGGGTATAGAGTGTAGAGTGTAGGGTATAGAGTGTATGGTATAGAGTGTAGGGTATAGAGTGTGGGGTGTAGAGTGTAGGGTATAGAGTGTAGGGTACAGAGTGTAGGGAATAGAGTGTAGAGTGTAAGGTATAGAGTGTAGAGTGTAGGGCATAGAGTGTAGAGTGTAGGGTATAGAGTGTAGGGTATAGAGTGTAGGGTATAGAGTGTAAGGTATAGAGTGTAGGGTGTAGAGTGTAGGGTATAGATTGTAGGGTATAGAGTGTAGGGTATAGAGTGTACGGTATAGAGTGTAGGGTATGGAGTGTATGGTATAGAGTGTAGGGTATAGAGTGTAGTGTGTAGAGTGTAGGGTATAGAGTGTAGAGTGTAGGGTATAGAGTGTAGGGTATAGAGTGTAGGGTATAGAGTGTAGGGTATAGAGTGTAGAGTGTAGGGTATAGTGTGTAGGGTATAGAGTGCAGGGTGTAGAGTGTAGGGTATAGAGTGTAGGGTATAGAGTGTAGAGTGTAGGGTATAGAGTGTATGCTATAGAGTGTATGGTGTAGAGTGTATGGTATAGAGTGTAGGGTATAGAGTGTAGAGTGTATGGTATAGAGTGTAGGGTGTAGAGTGTAGGGTATAGAGTGTATGTTATAGAGTGTAGGGTATAGAGTGTAGGGTATAGAGTGTAGAGTGTAGGGATTAGAGTGTAGGGTATAGAGTGTAGTGTGTAGAGTGTTGAGTGTAAGGTACAGAGTGTAGAGTGTAGGGAATAGAGTGTAGAGTGTAGGGTATAGAGTGTAGGGTATAGAGTGTAGGGTATAGAGTGTAGGGAATAGAGTGTTGAGTGTAAGGTACAGAGTGTAGAGTGTAGGGAATAGAGTGTAGAGTGTAGGGTATAGAGTGTAGGGTATAGAGTGTAGGGTGTAGAGTGTAGGGTATAGAGTGTAGGGTATAGAGTGTATGGTATAGAGTGTAGGGAATAGAGTGTAGAGTGTAAGGTATAGAGTGTAGAGTGTAGGGTATAGAGTGTAGGGTATAGACTGTAGGGTATAGAGTGTAGGGTATAGAGTGTAGGGTATAGATTGTAGAGTGTAGGCTATAGAGTGTAGGGAATAGAGTGTAGAGTGTAGGGTATAGAGTGTAGGGTATAGAGTGTAGGGTATAGAGTGTAGGGCATAGAGTGTAGGGTATAGAGTGTAGGGTATAGAGTGTAGGGTATAGAGTGTAGAGTGTAGGGCATCGAGTGTAGAGTGTAGGGTATAGAGTGTAGGGCATAGAGTGTAGGGTATAGAGTGTAGAGTGTAGGGTATAGAGTGTAGAGTGTAGGGTATAGAGTGTAGGGTATAGAGTGTAGGGTAGAGAGTGTAGGGTAGAGAGTGTAGAGTGTAGGGTATAGAGTGTAGGGTATAGAGTGTAGGGTATAGATTGTAGAGTGTAGGGATTATAGTGTAGTGTATAGAGTGTAGGGTGTAGAGTGTAGGGTATAGAGTGTAGAGTGTAGGGTATAGAGTGTATGGTATAGAGTGTAGGGTATAGAGTGTGGGGTGTAGAGTGTAGGGTATAGAGTGTAGGGTACAGAGTGTAGGGAATAGAGTGTAGAGTGTAAGGTATAGAGTGTAGAGTGTAGGGCATAGAGTGTAGAGTGTAGGGTATAGAGTGTAGGGTATAGAGTGTAGGGTATAGAGTGTAAGGTATAGAGTGTAGGGTGTAGAGTGTAGGGTATAGATTGTAGGGTATAGAGTGTAGGGTATAGAGTGTACGGTATAGAGTGTAGGGTATGGAGTGTATGGTATAGAGTGTAGGGTATAGAGTGTAGTGTGTAGAGTGTAGGGTATAGAGTGTAGAGTGTAGGGTATAGAGTGTAGGGTATAGAGTGTAGGGTATAGAGTGTAGGGTATAGAGTGTAGAGTGTAGGGTATAGTGTGTAGGGTATAGAGTGCAGGGTGTAGAGTGTAGGGTATAGAGTGTAGGGTATAGAGTGTAGAGTGTAGGGTATAGAGTGTATGCTATAGAGTGTATGGTGTAGAGTGTATGGTATAGAGTGTAGGGTATAGAGTGTAGAGTGTATGGTATAGAGTGTAGGGTGTAGAGTGTAGGGTATAGAGTGTATGTTATAGAGTGTAGGGTATAGAGTGTAGGGTATAGAGTGTAGAGTGTAGGGATTAGAGTGTAGGGTATAGAGTGTAGTGTGTAGAGTGTTGAGTGTAAGGTACAGAGTGTAGAGTGTAGGGAATAGAGTGTAGAGTGTAGGGTATAGAGTGTAGGGTATAGAGTGTAGGGTATAGAGTGTAGGGAATAGAGTGTTGAGTGTAAGGTACAGAGTGTAGAGTGTAGGGAATAGAGTGTAGAGTGTAGGGTATAGAGTGTAGGGTATAGAGTGTAGGGTATAGAGTGTAGGGTATACAGTGTAGGGTATAGAGTGTAGAGTGTAGGGTATAGAGTGTAGAGTGTAGGGTATAGAGTGTAGGGTATAGAGTGTAGGGTATAGAGTGTAGAGTGTCGGGATTAGAGTGTAGGGTATAGAGTGTAGGATGTAGAGTGTAGGGTATAGAGTGTAGAGTGTAGGGTATAGAGTGTATGGTATAGAGTGTAGGGTATAGAGTGTAGGGTGTAGAGTGTAGGGTATAGAGTGTAGGGTATAGAGTGTAGGGAATAGAGTGTAGGGTATAGAGTGTAGGGTATAGAGTGTAGGGTGTAGAGTGTAGGGTATAGAGTGTATAGTATAGAGTGTAGGGTATAGAATGTATGGTATAGAGTGTAGAGTGTAGGATATAGAGTGTAGGGTATAGAGTGTAGAGTGTAGGGTATAGAGTGTAGAGTGTAGGGATTAGAGTGTAGGGTATAGAGTGTAGGGTATAGAGTGTAAAGTGTAGGGTAGAGAGTGTAGGATATAGAGTGTAGAGTGTATGGTATAGAGTGTAGGGTATAGAGTGTAGGGTATAGAGTGTAGGGTATAGAGTGTAGGGTATAGAGTGTAGGGCATAGAGTGTAGGGCATAGAGTGTAGGGTGTAGAGTGTAGGGTATAGAGTGTAGGGTATAGAGTGTAGAGTGTAGGGTATAGAGTGTAGAGTGTAGGGTATAGAGTGTAGGGTATAGAGTGTAGGGAGTAGAGTGTAGGGTATAGAGTGTAGGGTTCAGAGTGTAGGGTATAGAGTGTAGGGTATAGAGTGTATGGTATAGAGTGTAGGGTATAGAGTGTAGGGTATAGAGTGTAGGGTATAGAGTGTAGGGTATAGAGTGTAGAGTGTAGGGTATAGAGTGTAGGGTATAGAGTGTATGGTATAGAGTGTAGGGTATAGAGTGTAGGGTATAGAGTGTAGGGTATAGAGTGTAGGGTATAGAGTGTAGAGTGTCGGGATTAGAGTGTAGGGTATAGAGTGTAGGATGTAGAGTGTAGGGTATAGAGTGTAGAGTGTAGGGTATAGAGTGTATGGTATAGAGTGTAGGGTATAGAGTGTAGGGTGTAGAGTGTAGGGTATAGAGTGTAGGGTATAGAGTGTATGGTATAGAGTGTAGGGAATAGAGTGTAGAGTGTAAGGTATAGAGTGTAGAGTGTAGGGTATAGAGTGTAGGGTATAGACTGTAGGGTATAGAGTGTAGGGTATAGAGTGTAGGGTATAGATTGTAGAGTGTAGGCTATAGAGTGTAGGGAATAGAGTGTAGAGTGTAGGGTATAGAGTGTAGGGTATAGAGTGTAGGGTATAGAGTGTAGGGCATAGAGTGTAGGGTATAGAGTGTAGGGTATAGAGTGTAGGGTATAGAGTGTAGAGTGTAGGGCATCGAGTGTAGAGTGTAGGGTATAGAGTGTAGGGCATAGAGTGTAGGGTATAGAGTGTAGAGTGTAGGGTATAGAGTGTAGAGTGTAGGGTATAGAGTGTAGGGTATAGAGTGTAGGGTAGAGAGTGTAGGGTAGAGAGTGTAGAGTGTAGGGTATAGAGTGTAGGGTATAGAGTGTAGGGTATAGATTGTAGAGTGTAGGGATTATAGTGTAGTGTATAGAGTGTAGGGTGTAGAGTGTAGGGTATAGAGTGTAGAGTGTAGGGTATAGAGTGTATGGTATAGAGTGTAGGGTATAGAGTGTGGGGTGTAGAGTGTAGGGTATAGAGTGTAGGGTACAGAGTGTAGGGAATAGAGTGTAGAGTGTAAGGTATAGAGTGTAGAGTGTAGGGCATAGAGTGTAGAGTGTAGGGTATAGAGTGTAGGGTATAGAGTGTAGGGTATAGAGTGTAAGGTATAGAGTGTAGGGTGTAGAGTGTAGGGTATAGATTGTAGGGTATAGAGTGTAGGGTATAGAGTGTACGGTATAGAGTGTAGGGTATGGAGTGTATGGTATAGAGTGTAGGGTATAGAGTGTAGTGTGTAGAGTGTAGGGTATAGAGTGTAGAGTGTAGGGTATAGAGTGTAGGGTATAGAGTGTAGGGTATAGAGTGTAGGGTATAGAGTGTAGAGTGTAGGGTATAGTGTGTAGGGTATAGAGTGCAGGGTGTAGAGTGTAGGGTATAGAGTGTAGGGTATAGAGTGTAGAGTGTAGGGTATAGAGTGTATGCTATAGAGTGTATGGTGTAGAGTGTATGGTATAGAGTGTAGGGTATAGAGTGTAGAGTGTATGGTATAGAGTGTAGGGTGTAGAGTGTAGGGTATAGAGTGTATGTTATAGAGTGTAGGGTATAGAGTGTAGGGTATAGAGTGTAGAGTGTAGGGATTAGAGTGTAGGGTATAGAGTGTAGTGTGTAGAGTGTAGGGTATAGAGTGTAGGGTGTAGAGTGTTGGGTATAGAGTGTAGGGTATAGAGTGTAGGGTATAGAGTGTAGGGTATAGAGTGTAGAGTGTAGGGTATAAAGTGTATGGTATAGAGTGTAGGGTATAGAGTGTAGGGTGTAGAGTGTTGGGTATAGAGTGTAGGGTATAGAGTGTAGGGTATAGAGTGTAGGGTATAGAGTGTAGGGAATAGAGTGTAGAGTGTAAGGTATAGAGTGTAGAGTGTAGGGTATAGAGTGTAGGGTATAGAGTGTAGAGTGTAGGGATTAGAGTGTAGGGTATAGAGTGTAGGGTATAGTGTGTAGGGTATAGAGTGTAGAGTGTAGGGTATAGAGTGTAGGGTATTGAGTTTAGGGTATAGATTGTAGGGTATAGAGTGTAGGGCATAGAGTGTAGGGTATAGAGTGTAGGGTATAGAGTGTAGAGTGTAGGGTATAGAGTGTAGGGTATAGAGTGTAGGGTAGAGAGTGTAGAGTGTAGGGATTAGAGTGTACGGTATAGAGTGTAGGGTGTAGAGTGTAGGGCATAGAGTGTAGAGTGTAGGGTATAGAGTGTATGGTATAGAGTGTAGAGTATAGAGTGTAGGGTGTAGAGTGTAGGGTATAGAGTGTAGGGTATAGAGTGTAGGGTATAGAGTGTAGGGAATAGAGTGTTGAGTGTAAGGTACAGAGTGTAGAGTGTAGGGAATAGAGTGTAGAGTGTAGGGTATAGAGTGTAGGGTATAGAGTGTAGGGTATAGAGTGTAGGGTATACAGTGTAGGGTATAGAGTGTAGAGTGTAGGGTATAGAGTGTAGAGTGTAGGGTATAGAGTGTAGGGTATAGAGTGTAGGGTATAGAGTGTAGAGTGTCGGGATTAGAGTGTAGGGTATAGAGTGTAGGATGTAGAGTGCAGGGTATAGAGTGTAGAGTGTAGGGTATAGAGTGTATGGTATAGAGTGTAGGGTATACAGTGTAGGGTATAGAGTGTAGAGTGTAGGGTATAGAGTGTAGAGTGTAGGGTATAGAGTGTAGGGTATAGAGTGTAGGGTATAGAGTGTAGAGTGTCGGGATTAGAGTGTAGGGTATAGAGTGTAGGATGTAGAGTGTAGGGTATAGAGTGTAGAGTGTAGGGTATAGAGTGTATGGTATAGAGTGTAGGGTATAGAGTGTAGGGTGTAGAGTGTAGGGTATAGAGTGTAGGGTATAGAGTGTATGGTATAGAGTGTAGGGAATAGAGTGTAGAGTGTAAGGTATAGAGTGTAGAGTGTAGGGTATAGAGTGTAGGGTATAGACTGTAGGGTATAGAGTGTAGGGTATAGAGTGTAGGGTATAGATTGTAGAGTGTAGGCTATAGAGTGTAGGGAATAGAGTGTAGAGTGTAGGGTATAGAGTGTAGGGTATAGAGTGTAGGGTATAGAGTGTAGGGCATAGAGTGTAGGGTATAGAGTGTAGGGTATAGAGTGTAGGGTATAGAGTGTAGAGTGTAGGGCATCGAGTGTAGAGTGTAGGGTATAGAGTGTAGGGCATAGAGTGTAGGGTATAGAGTGTAGAGTGTAGGGTATAGAGTGTAGAGTGTAGGGTATAGAGTGTAGGGTAGAGAGTGTAGGGTAGAGAGTGTAGGGTAGAGAGTGTAGAGTGTAGGGTATAGAGTGTAGGGTATAGAGTGTAGGGTATAGATTGTAGAGTGTAGGGATTATAGTGTAGTGTATAGAGTGTAGGGTGTAGAGTGTAGGGTATAGAGTGTAGAGTGTAGGGTATAGAGTGTATGGTATAGAGTGTAGGGTATAGAGTGTGGGGTGTAGAGTGTAGGGTATAGAGTGTAGGGTACAGAGTGTAGGGAATAGAGTGTAGAGTGTAAGGTATAGAGTGTAGAGTGTAGGGCATAGAGTGTAGAGTGTAGGGTATAGAGTGTAGGGTATAGAGTGTAGGGTATAGAGTGTAAGGTATAGAGTGTAGGGTGTAGAGTGTAGGGTATAGATTGTAGGGTATAGAGTGTAGGGTATAGAGTGTACGGTATAGAGTGTAGGGTATGGAGTGTATGGTATAGAGTGTAGGGTATAGAGTGTAGTGTGTAGAGTGTAGGGTATAGAGTGTAGAGTGTAGGGTATAGAGTGTAGGGTATAGAGTGTAGGGTATAGAGTGTAGGGTATAGAGTGTAGAGTGTAGGGTATAGTGTGTAGGGTATAGAGTGCAGGGTGTAGAGTGTAGGGTATAGAGTGTAGGGTATAGAGTGTAGAGTGTAGGGTATAGAGTGTATGCTATAGAGTGTATGGTGTAGAGTGTATGGTATAGAGTGTAGGGTATAGAGTGTAGAGTGTATGGTATAGAGTGTAGGGTGTAGAGTGTAGGGTATAGAGTGTATGTTATAGAGTGTAGGGTATAGAGTGTAGGGTATAGAGTGTAGAGTGTAGGGATTAGAGTGTAGGGTATAGAGTGTAGTGTGTAGAGTGTTGAGTGTAAGGTACAGAGTGTAGAGTGTAGGGAATAGAGTGTAGAGTGTAGGGTATAGAGTGTAGGGTATAGAGTGTAGGGTATAGAGTGTAGGGAATAGAGTGTTGAGTGTAAGGTACAGAGTGTAGAGTGTAGGGAATAGAGTGTAGAGTGTAGGGTATAGAGTGTAGGGTATAGAGTGTAGGGTGTAGAGTGTAGGGTATAGAGTGTAGGGTATAGAGTGTATGGTATAGAGTGTAGGGAATAGAGTGTAGAGTGTAAGGTATAGAGTGTAGAGTGTAGGGTATAGAGTGTAGGGTATAGACTGTAGGGTATAGAGTGTAGGGTATAGAGTGTAGGGTATAGATTGTAGAGTGTAGGCTATAGAGTGTAGGGAATAGAGTGTAGAGTGTAGGGTATAGAGTGTAGGGTATAGAGTGTAGGGTATAGAGTGTAGGGCATAGAGTGTAGGGTATAGAGTGTAGGGTATAGAGTGTAGGGTATAGAGTGTAGAGTGTAGGGCATCGAGTGTAGAGTGTAGGGTATAGAGTGTAGGGCATAGAGTGTAGGGTATAGAGTGTAGAGTGTAGGGTATAGAGTGTAGAGTGTAGGGTATAGAGTGTAGGGTATAGAGTGTAGGGTAGAGAGTGTAGGGTAGAGAGTGTAGAGTGTAGGGTATAGAGTGTAGGGTATAGAGTGTAGGGTATAGATTGTAGAGTGTAGGGATTATAGTGTAGTGTATAGAGTGTAGGGTGTAGAGTGTAGGGTATAGAGTGTAGAGTGTAGGGTATAGAGTGTATGGTATAGAGTGTAGGGTATAGAGTGTGGGGTGTAGAGTGTAGGGTATAGAGTGTAGGGTACAGAGTGTAGGGAATAGAGTGTAGAGTGTAAGGTATAGAGTGTAGAGTGTAGGGCATAGAGTGTAGAGTGTAGGGTATAGAGTGTAGGGTATAGAGTGTAGGGTATAGAGTGTAAGGTATAGAGTGTAGGGTGTAGAGTGTAGGGTATAGATTGTAGGGTATAGAGTGTAGGGTATAGAGTGTACGGTATAGAGTGTAGGGTATGGAGTGTATGGTATAGAGTGTAGGGTATAGAGTGTAGTGTGTAGAGTGTAGGGTATAGAGTGTAGAGTGTAGGGTATAGAGTGTAGGGTATAGAGTGTAGGGTATAGAGTGTAGGGTATAGAGTGTAGAGTGTAGGGTATAGTGTGTAGGGTATAGAGTGCAGGGTGTAGAGTGTAGGGTATAGAGTGTAGGGTATAGAGTGTAGAGTGTAGGGTATAGAGTGTATGCTATAGAGTGTATGGTGTAGAGTGTATGGTATAGAGTGTAGGGTATAGAGTGTAGAGTGTATGGTATAGAGTGTAGGGTGTAGAGTGTAGGGTATAGAGTGTATGTTATAGAGTGTAGGGTATAGAGTGTAGGGTATAGAGTGTAGAGTGTAGGGATTAGAGTGTAGGGTATAGAGTGTAGTGTGTAGAGTGTTGAGTGTAAGGTACAGAGTGTAGAGTGTAGGGAATAGAGTGTAGAGTGTAGGGTATAGAGTGTAGGGTATAGAGTGTAGGGTATAGAGTGTAGGGAATAGAGTGTTGAGTGTAAGGTACAGAGTGTAGAGTGTAGGGAATAGAGTGTAGAGTGTAGGGTATAGAGTGTAGGGTATAGAGTGTAGGGTATAGAGTGTAGGGTATACAGTGTAGGGTATAGAGTGTAGAGTGTAGGGTATAGAGTGTAGAGTGTAGGGTATAGAGTGTAGGGTATAGAGTGTAGGGTATAGAGTGTAGAGTGTCGGGATTAGAGTGTAGGGTATAGAGTGTAGGATGTAGAGTGTAGGGTATAGAGTGTAGAGTGTAGGGTATAGAGTGTATGGTATAGAGTGTAGGGTATAGAGTGTAGGGTGTAGAGTGTAGGGTATAGAGTGTAGGGTATAGAGTGTAGGGAATAGAGTGTAGGGTATAGAGTGTAGGGTATAGAGTGTAGGGTGTAGAGTGTAGGGTATAGAGTGTATAGTATAGAGTGTAGGGTATAGAATGTATGGTATAGAGTGTAGAGTGTAGGATATAGAGTGTAGGGTATAGAGTGTAGAGTGTAGGGTATAGAGTGTAGAGTGTAGGGATTAGAGTGTAGGGTATAGAGTGTAGGGTATAGAGTGTAAAGTGTAGGGTAGAGAGTGTAGGATATAGAGTGTAGAGTGTATGGTATAGAGTGTAGGGTATAGAGTGTAGGGTATAGAGTGTAGGGTATAGAGTGTAGGGTATAGAGTGTAGGGCATAGAGTGTAGGGCATAGAGTGTAGGGTGTAGAGTGTAGGGTATAGAGTGTAGGGTATAGAGTGTAGAGTGTAGGGTATAGAGTGTAGGGTATAGAGTGTAGGGTATAGAGTGTAGGGTATAGAGTGTAGGGTATAGAGTGTAGAGTGTAGGGTATAGCATGTAGAGTGTCGGGTATAGAGTGTAGGGTATAGAGTGTAGGGTATAGAGTGTAGGGTATAGAGTGTAGAGTGTAGGGTATAGAGTGTAGAGTGTAGGGTATAAAGTGTATGGTATAGAGTGTAGGGTATAGAGTGTAGGGTGTAGAGTGTTGGGTATAGAGTGTAGGGTATAGAGTGTAGGGTATAGAGTGTAGGGTATAGAGTGTAGGGAATAGAGTGTAGAGTGTAAGGTATAGAGTGTAGAGTGTAGGGTATAGAGTGTAGGGTATAGAGTGTAGAGTGTAGGGATTAGAGTGTAGGGTATAGAGTGTAGGGTATAGTGTGTAGGGTATAGAGTGTAGAGTGTAGGGTATAGAGTGTAGGGTATTGAGTTTAGGGTATAGATTGTAGGGTATAGAGTGTAGGGCATAGAGTGTAGGGTATAGAGTGTAGGGTATAGAGTGTAGAGTGTAGGGTATAGAGTGTAGGGTATAGAGTGTAGGGTAGAGAGTGTAGAGTGTAGGGATTAGAGTGTACGGTATAGAGTGTAGGGTGTAGAGTGTAGGGCATAGAGTGTAGAGTGTAGGGTATAGAGTGTATGGTATAGAGTGTAGAGTATAGAGTGTAGGGTGTAGAGTGTAGGGTATAGAGTGTAGGGTATAGAGTGTAGGGTATAGAGTGTAGGGAATAGAGTGTTGAGTGTAAGGTACAGAGTGTAGAGTGTAGGGAATAGAGTGTAGAGTGTAGGGTATAGAGTGTAGGGTATAGAGTGTAGGGTATAGAGTGTAGGGTATACAGTGTAGGGTATAGAGTGTAGAGTGTAGGGTATAGAGTGTAGAGTGTAGGGTATAGAGTGTAGGGTATAGAGTGTAGGGTATAGAGTGTAGAGTGTCGGGATTAGAGTGTAGGGTATAGAGTGTAGGATGTAGAGTGTAGGGTATAGAGTGTAGAGTGTAGGGTATAGAGTGTATGGTATAGAGTGTAGGGTATAGAGTGTAGGGTGTAGAGTGTAGGGTATAGAGTGTAGGGTATAGAGTGTATGGTATAGAGTGTAGGGAATAGAGTGTAGAGTGTAAGGTATAGAGTGTAGAGTGTAGGGTATAGAGTGTAGGGTATAGACTGTAGGGTATAGAGTGTAGGGTATAGAGTGTAGGGTATAGATTGTAGAGTGTAGGCTATAGAGTGTAGGGAATAGAGTGTAGAGTGTAGGGTATAGAGTGTAGGGTATAGAGTGTAGGGTATAGAGTGTAGGGCATAGAGTGTAGGGTATAGAGTGTAGGGTATAGAGTGTAGGGTATAGAGTGTAGAGTGTAGGGCATCGAGTGTAGAGTGTAGGGTATAGAGTGTAGGGCATAGAGTGTAGGGTATAGAGTGTAGAGTGTAGGGTATAGAGTGTAGAGTGTAGGGTATAGAGTGTAGGGTATAGAGTGTAGGGTAGAGAGTGTAGGGCATAGAGTGTAGGGTATAGAGTGTAGGGTATAGAGTGTAGGGTATAGAGTGTAGCGTGTAGGGCATCGAGTGTAGAGTGTAGGGTATAGAGTGTAGGGCATAGAGTGTAGGGTATAGAGTGTAGAGTGTAGGGTATAGAGTGTAGAGTGTAGGGTATAGAGTGTAGGGTATAGAGTGTAGGGTAGAGAGTGTAGGGTAGAGAGTGTAGAGTGTAGGGTATAGAGTGTAGGGTATAGAGTGTAGGGTATAGATTGTAGAGTGTAGGGATTATAGTGTAGTGTATAGAGTGTAAGGTGTAGAGTGTAGGGTATAGAGTGTAGAGTGTAGGGTATAGAGTGTATGGTATAGAGTGTAGGGTATAGAGTGTGGGGTGTAGAGTGTAGGGTATAGAGTGTAGGGTACAGAGTGTAGGGAATAGAGTGTAGAGTGTAAGGTATAGAGTGTAGAGTGTAGGGCATAGAGTGTAGAGTGTAGGGTATAGAGTGTAGGGTATAGAGTGTAGGGTATAGAGTGTAGGGTATAGAGTGTAGGGTATAGAGTGTAGAGTGTAGGGTATAGAGTGTAGAGTGTAGGGTATAGAGTGTAGAGTGTAGGGTATAGAGTGTAGGGTATAGAGTGTAGGGTATAGAGTGTAGGGTATAGAGTGTAGAGTGTAGGGTATAGAGTGTAGAGTGTAGGGTATAGAGTGTAGGGTATAGTGTGCAGGGTATAGAGTGTAGGGTAGAGAGTGTAGAGTGTAGGGTATAGAGTGTAGGGTATAGAGTGTAGGGTATAGAGTGTAGAGTGTAGGGATTAGAGTGTAGGGTATAGAGTGTAGGGTATAGAGTGTAGGGTGTAGAGTGTAGGGTATAGAGTGTAGGGTATAGAGTGTAGGGTATAGAGTGTAGGGAATAGAGTGTAGAGTGTAAGGTATAGAGTGTAGAGTGTATGGTATAGAGTGTAAGGTATAGAGTGTAGAGTGTAGGGATTAGAGTGTAGGGTATAGAGTGTAGGGTGTAGAGTGTAGGGTATAGAGTGTAGAGTGTATGGTATAGAGTGTAGGGTATAGAGTGTAGGGTGTAGAGTGTAGAGTGTAGAGTGTAGGGTATAGAGTGTAGGGTATAGACTGTAGGGTATAGAGTGTAGGGTATAGAGTGTAGGGTATAGAGTGTAGGGTATAGATTGTAGAGTGTAGGCTATAGAGTGTAGGGTATAGAGAGTAGAGTGTAGGGTATAGAGTGTAGGGTATAGAGTGTAGGGTATAGAGTGTAGGGTATAGAGTGTAGAGTGTAGGGTATAGTGTGTAGGGTATAGAGTGCAGGGTGTAGAGTGTAGGGTATAGAGTGTAGGGTATAGAGTGTAGAGTGTAGGGTATAGAGTGTATGCTATAGAGTGTATGGTGTAGAGTGTATGGTATAGAGTGTAGGGTATAGAGTGTAGAGTGTATGGTATAGAGTGTAGGGTGTAGAGTGTAGGGTATAGAGTGTATGTTATAGAGTGTAGGGTATAGAGTGTAGGGTAGAGAGTGTAGAGTGTAGGGTATAGAGTGTAGGGTATAGAGTGTAGGGTATAGAGTGTAGAGTGTAGGGATTAGAGTGTAGGGTATAGAGTGTAGTGTGTAGAGTGTAGGGTATAGAGTGTAGAGTGTAGGGTATAGAGTGTAGGGTATAGAGTGTAGGGTATAGAGTGTAGGGTATAGAGTGTAGAGTGTAGGGTATAGTGTGTAGGGTATAGAGTGCAGGGTGTAGAGTGTAGGGTATAGAGTGTAGGGTATAGAGTGTAGAGTGTAGGGTATAGAGTGTATGCTATAGAGTGTATGGTGTAGAGTGTATGGTATAGAGTGTAGGGTATAGAGTGTAGAGTGTATGGTATAGTGTAGGGTGTAGGTGTAGAGTGTAGGGTATAGAGTGTATGTTATAGAGTGTAGGGTATAGAGTGTAGGGTAGAGAGTGTAGAGTGTAGGGTATAGAGTGTAGGGTATAGAGTGTAGGGTATAGAGTGTAGAGTGTAGGGATTAGAGTGTAGGGTATAGAGTGTAGTGTGTAGAGTGTAGGGTATAGAGTGTAGAGTGTAGGGTATAGAGTGTATGGTATAGAGTGTAGGGTATAGAGTGTAGGGTGTAGAGTGTAGGGTATAGAGTGTAGGGTATAGAGTGTAGGGTATAGAGTGTAGGGGAATAGAGTGTAGAGTGTAAGGTATAGAGTGTAGAGTATAGGGTATAGAGTGTAGGGTATAGAGTGTAGAGGTGTAGGGTATAGAGTGTAGAGTGTAGGGTATAGAGTGTAGGGTATAGAGTGTAGAGTATAGAGTGTAGGGTATAGAGTGTAGAGTGTAGGGTATAGAGTGTAGGGTATAGAGTGTAGGGAGTAGAGTGTAGGGTATAGAGTGTAGGGGTTCAGAGTGTAGGGTATAGAGTGTAGGGTATAGAGTGTATGGGTATAGAGTGTAGGGTATAGAGTGTAGGGTATAGAGTGTAGGGTATAGAGTGTAGGGTATAGAGTGTAGAGTGTAGGGTATAGAGTGTAGGGTATAGAGTGTATGGTATAGAGTGTAGGGTATAGAGTGTAGGGTATAGAGTGTAGGGTATAGAGTGTAGGGTATAGAGTGTAGAGTGTCGGGATTAGAGTGTAGGGTATAGAGTGTAGGATGTAGAGTGTAGGGTATAGAGTGTAGAGTGTAGGGTATAGAGTGTATGGTATAGAGTGTAGGGTATAGAGTGTAGGGTGTAGAGTGTAGGGTATAGAGTGTAGGGTATAGAGTGTATGGTATAGAGTGTAGGGAATAGAGTGTAGAGTGTAAGGTATAGAGTGTAGAGTGTAGGGTATAGAGTGTAGGGTATAGACTGTAGGGTATAGAGTGTAGGGTATAGAGTGTAGGGTATAGATTGTAGAGTGTAGGCTATAGAGTGTAGGGAATAGAGTGTAGAGTGTAGGGTATAGAGTGTAGGGTATAGAGTGTAGGGTATAGAGTGTAGGGCATAGAGTGTAGGGTATAGAGTGTAGGGTATAGAGTGTAGGGGTATAGAGTGTAGAGTGTAGGGCATCGAGTGTAGAGTGTAGGGTATAGAGTGTAGGGCATAGAGTGTAGGGTATAGAGTGTAGAGTGTAGGGTATAGAGTGTAGAGTGTAGGGTATAGAGTGTAGGGTATAGAGTGTAGGGTTAGAGAGTGTAGGGCATAGAGTGTAGGGTATAGAGTGTAGGGTATAGAGTGTAGGGTATAGAGTGTAGCGTGTAGGGCATCGAGTGTAGAGTGTAGGGTATAGAGTGTAGGGCATAGAGTGTAGGGTATAGAGTGTAGAGTGTAGGGTATAGAGTGTAGAGTGTAGGGTATAGAGTGTAGGGTATAGAGTGTAGGGTAGAGAGTGTAGGGTAGAGAGTGTAGAGTGTAGGGTATAGAGTGTAGGGTATAGAGTGTAGGGTATAGATTGTAGAGTGTAGGGATTATAGTGTAGTGTATAGAGTGTAGGGTGTAGAGTGTAGGGTATAGAGTGTAGAGTGTAGGGTATAGAGTGTATGGTATAGAGTGTAGGGGTATTGTAGAGTGTAGGGTATAGAGTGTAGGGTACAGAGTGTAGGGAATAGAGTGTAGAGTGTAAGGTATAGAGTGTAGAGTGTAGGGCATAGAGTGTAGAGTGTAGGGTATAGAGTGTAGGGTATAGAGTGTAGGGTATAGAGTGTAGGGTATAGAGTGTAGGGTATAGAGTGTAGAGTGTAGGGTATAGAGTGTAGAGTGTAGGGTATAGAGTGTAGAGTGTAGGGTATAGAGTGTAGGGTATAGAGTGTAGGGTATAGAGTGTAGGGTATAGAGTGTAGAGTGTAGGGTATAGAGTGTAGAGTGTAGGGTATAGAGTGTAGGGTATAGTGTGCAGGGTATAGAGTGTAGGGTAGAGAGTGTAGAGTGTAGGGTATAGAGTGTAGGGTATAGAGTGTAGGGTATAGAGTGTAGAGTGTAGGGATTAGAGTGTAGGGTATAGAGTGTAGGGTATAGAGTGTAGGGTGTAGAGTGTAGGGTATAGAGTGTAGGGTATAGAGTGTAGGGTATAGAGTGTAGGGAATAGAGTGTAGAGTGTAAGGTATAGAGTGTAGAGTGTATGGTATAGAGTGTAAGGTATAGAGTGTAGAGTGTAGGGATTAGAGTGTAGGGTATAGAGTGTAGGGTGTAGAGTGTAGGGTATAGAGTGTAGAGTGTATGGTATAGAGTGTAGGGTATAGAGTGTAGGGTGTAGAGTGTAGAGTGTAGAGTGTAGGGTATAGAGTGTAGGGTATAGACTGTAGGGTATAGAGTGTAGGGTATAGAGTGTAGGGTATAGAGTGTAGGGTATAGATTGTAGAGTGTAGGCTATAGAGTGTAGGGTATAGAGAGTAGAGTGTAGGGTATAGAGTGTAGGGTATAGAGTGTAGGGTATAGAGTGTAGGGTATAGAGTGTAGAGTGTAGGGTATAGTGTGTAGGGTATAGAGTGCAGGGTGTAGAGTGTAGGGTATAGAGTGTAGGGTATAGAGTGTAGAGTGTAGGGTATAGAGTGTATGCTATAGAGTGTATGGTGTAGAGTGTATGGTATAGAGTGTAGGGTATAGAGTGTAGAGTGTATGGTATAGAGTGTAGGGTGTAGAGTGTAGGGTATAGAGTGTATGTTATAGAGTGTAGGGTATAGAGTGTAGGGTAGAGAGTGTAGAGTGTAGGGTATAGAGTGTAGGGTATAGAGTGTAGGGTATAGAGTGTAGAGTGTAGGGATTAGAGTGTAGGGTATAGAGTGTAGTGTGTAGAGTGTAGGGTATAGAGTGTAGAGTGTAGGGTATAGAGTGTAGGGTATAGAGTGTAGGGTATAGAGTGTAGGGTATAGAGTGTAGAGTGTAGGGTATAGTGTGTAGGGTATAGAGTGCAGGGTGTAGAGTGTAGGGTATAGAGTGTAGGGTATAGAGTGTAGAGTGTAGGGTATAGAGTGTATGCTATAGAGTGTATGGTGTAGAGTGTATGGTATAGAGTGTAGGGTATAGAGTGTAGAGTGTATGGTATAGAGTGTAGGGTGTAGAGTGTAGGGTATAGAGTGTATGTTATAGAGTGTAGGGTATAGAGTGTAGGGTAGAGAGTGTAGAGTGTAGGGTATAGAGTGTAGGGTATAGAGTGTAGGGTATAGAGTGTAGAGTGTAGGGATTAGAGTGTAGGGTATAGAGTGTAGTGTGTAGAGTGTAGGGTATAGAGTGTAGAGTGTAGGGTATAGAGTGTATGGTATAGAGTGTAGGGTATAGAGTGTAGGGTGTAGAGTGTAGGGTATAGAGTGTAGGGTATAGAGTGTAGGGTATAGAGTGTAGGGAATAGAGTGTAGAGTGTAAGGTAT
Organism: Ranitomeya imitator; assembly: GCF_032444005.1. Classification (NCBI taxonomy): domain Eukaryota; kingdom Metazoa; phylum Chordata; class Amphibia; order Anura; family Dendrobatidae; genus Ranitomeya; species Ranitomeya imitator. The sequence goes on along the minus strand of NW_027193928.1, from coordinate 43,132 downwards.
AGAGTGTAGAGTATAGGGTATAGAGTGTAGGGTATAGAGTGTAGAGTGTAGGGTATAGAGTGTAGAGTGTAGGGTATAGAGTGTAGGGTATAGAGTGTAGAGTATAGAGTGTAGGGTATAGAGTGTAGAGTGTAGGGTATAGAGTGTAGGGTATAGAGTGTAGGGAGTAGAGTGTAGGGTATAGAGTGTAGGGTTCAGAGTGTAGGGTATAGAGTGTAGGGTATAGAGTGTATGGTATAGAGTGTAGGGTATAGAGTGTAGGGTATAGAGTGTAGGGTATAGAGTGTAGGGTATAGAGTGTAGAGTGTAGGGTATAGAGTGTAGGGTATAGAGTGTATGGTATAGAGTGTAGGGTATAGAGTGTAGGGTATAGAGTGTAGGGTATAGAGTGTAGGGTATAGAGTGTAGAGTGTCGGGATTAGAGTGTAGGGTATAGAGTGTAGGATGTAGAGTGTAGGGTATAGAGTGTAGAGTGTAGGGTATAGAGTGTATGGTATAGAGTGTAGGGTATAGAGTGTAGGGTGTAGAGTGTAGGGTATAGAGTGTAGGGTATAGAGTGTATGGTATAGAGTGTAGGGAATAGAGTGTAGAGTGTAAGGTATAGAGTGTAGAGTGTAGGGTATAGAGTGTAGGGTATAGACTGTAGGGTATAGAGTGTAGGGTATAGAGTGTAGGGTATAGATTGTAGAGTGTAGGCTATAGAGTGTAGGGAATAGAGTGTAGAGTGTAGGGTATAGAGTGTAGGGTATAGAGTGTAGGGTATAGAGTGTAGGGCATAGAGTGTAGGGTATAGAGTGTAGGGTATAGAGTGTAGGGTATAGAGTGTAGAGTGTAGGGCATCGAGTGTAGAGTGTAGGGTATAGAGTGTAGGGCATAGAGTGTAGGGTATAGAGTGTAGAGTGTAGGGTATAGAGTGTAGAGTGTAGGGTATAGAGTGTAGGGTATAGAGTGTAGGGTAGAGAGTGTAGGGTAGAGAGTGTAGAGTGTAGGGTATAGAGTGTAGGGTATAGAGTGTAGGGTATAGATTGTAGAGTGTAGGGATTATAGTGTAGTGTATAGAGTGTAGGGTGTAGAGTGTAGGGTATAGAGTGTAGAGTGTAGGGTATAGAGTGTATGGTATAGAGTGTAGGGTATAGAGTGTGGGGTGTAGAGTGTAGGGTATAGAGTGTAGGGTACAGAGTGTAGGGAATAGAGTGTAGAGTGTAAGGTATAGAGTGTAGAGTGTAGGGCATAGAGTGTAGAGTGTAGGGTATAGAGTGTAGGGTATAGAGTGTAGGGTATAGAGTGTAAGGTATAGAGTGTAGGGTGTAGAGTGTAGGGTATAGATTGTAGGGTATAGAGTGTAGGGTATAGAGTGTACGGTATAGAGTGTAGGGTATGGAGTGTATGGTATAGAGTGTAGGGTATAGAGTGTAGTGTGTAGAGTGTAGGGTATAGAGTGTAGAGTGTAGGGTATAGAGTGTAGGGTATAGAGTGTAGGGTATAGAGTGTAGGGTATAGAGTGTAGAGTGTAGGGTATAGTGTGTAGGGTATAGAGTGCAGGGTGTAGAGTGTAGGGTATAGAGTGTAGGGTATAGAGTGTAGAGTGTAGGGTATAGAGTGTATGCTATAGAGTGTATGGTGTAGAGTGTATGGTATAGAGTGTAGGGTATAGAGTGTAGAGTGTATGGTATAGAGTTTAGGGTGTAGAGTGTAGGGTATAGAGTGTATGTTATAGAGTGTAGGGTATAGAGTGTAGGGTATAGAGTGTAGAGTGTAGGGATTAGAGTGTAGGGTATAGAGTGTAGTGTGTAGAGTGTAGGGTATAGAGTGTAGGGTATAGAGTGTAGGGTATAGAGTGTAGGGTATAGAGTGTAGGGCATAGAGTGTAGGGCATAGAGTGTAGGGTGTAGAGTGTAGGGTATAGAGTGTAGGGTATAGAGTGTAGAGTGTAGGGTATAGAGTGTAGGATATAGAGTGTAGGGTATAGAGTGTAGGGTATAGAGTGTAGGGTATAGAGTGTAGAGTGTAGGGTATAGCATGTAGAGTGTCGGGTATAGAGTGTAGGGTATAGAGTGTAGGGTATAGAGTGTAGGGTATAGAGTGTAGAGTGTAGGGTATAGAGTGTAGAGTGTAGGGTATAAAGTGTATGGTATAGAGTGTAGGGTATAGAGTGTAGGGTGTAGAGTGTTGGGTATAGAGTGTAGGGTATAGAGTGTAGGGTATAGAGTGTAGGGTATAGAGTGTAGGGAATAGAGTGTAGAGTGTAAGGTATAGAGTGTAGAGTGTAGGGTATAGAGTGTAGGGTATAGAGTGTAGAGTGTAGGGATTAGAGTGTAGGGTATAGAGTGTAGGGTATAGTGTGTAGGGTATAGAGTGTAGAGTGTAGGGTATAGAGTGTAGGGTATTGAGTTTAGGGTATAGATTGTAGGGTATAGAGTGTAGGGCATAGAGTGTAGGGTATAGAGTGTAGGGTATAAAGTGTAGAGTGTAGGGTATAGAGTGTAGGGTATAGAGTGTAGGGTAGAGAGTGTAGAGTGTAGGGATTAGAGTGTACGGTATAGAGTGTAGGGTGTAGAGTGTAGGGCATAGAGTGTAGAGTGTAGGGTATAGAGTGTATGGTATAGAGTGTAGAGTATAGAGTGTAGGGTGTAGAGTGTAGGGTATAGAGTGTAGGGTATAGAGTGTAGGGTATAGAGTGTAGGGAATAGAGTGTTGAGTGTAAGGTACAGAGTGTAGAGTGTAGGGAATAGAGTGTAGAGTGTAGGGTATAGAGTGTAGGGTATAGAGTGTAGGGTATAGAGTGTAGGGTATACAGTGTAGGGTATAGAGTGTAGAGTGTAGGGTATAGAGTGTATAGTGTAGGGTATAGAGTGTAGGGTATAGAGTGTAGGGTATAGAGTGTAGAGTGTCGGGATTAGAGTGTAGGGTATAGAGTGTAGGATGTAGAGTGTAGGGTATAGAGTGTAGAGTGTAGGGTATAGAGTGTATGGTATAGAGTGTAGGGTATACAGTGTAGGGTATAGAGTGTAGAGTGTAGGGTATAGAGTGTAGAGTGTAGGGTATAGAGTGTAGGGTATAGAGTGTAGGGTATAGAGTGTAGAGTGTCGGGATTAGAGTGTAGGGTATAGAGTGTAGGATGTAGAGTGTAGGGTATAGAGTGTAGAGTGTAGGGTATAGAGTGTATGGTATAGAGTGTAGGGTATAGAGTGTAGGGTGTAGAGTGTAGGGTATAGAGTGTAGGGTATAGAGTGTATGGTATAGAGTGTAGGGAATAGAGTGTAGAGTGTAAGGTATAGAGTGTAGAGTGTAGGGTATAGAGTGTAGGGTATAGACTGTAGGGTATAGAGTGTAGGGTATAGAGTGTAGGGTATAGATTGTAGAGTGTAGGCTATAGAGTGTAGGGAATAGAGTGTAGAGTGTAGGGTATAGAGTGTAGGGTATAGAGTGTAGGGTATAGAGTGTAGGGCATAGAGTGTAGGGTATAGAGTGTAGGGTATAGAGTGTAGGGTATAGAGTGTAGAGTGTAGGGCATCGAGTGTAGAGTGTAGGGTATAGAGTGTAGGGCATAGAGTGTAGGGTATAGAGTGTAGAGTGTAGGGTATAGAGTGTAGAGTGTAGGGTATAGAGTGTAGGGTATAGAGTGTAGGGTAGAGAGTGTAGGGTAGAGAGTGTAGAGTGTAGGGTATAGAGTGTAGGGTATAGAGTGTAGGGTATAGATTGTAGAGTGTAGGGATTATAGTGTAGTGTATAGAGTGTAGGGTGTAGAGTGTAGGGTATAGAGTGTAGAGTGTAGGGTATAGAGTGTATGGTATAGAGTGTAGGGTATAGAGTGTGGGGTGTAGAGTGTAGGGTATAGAGTGTAGGGTACAGAGTGTAGGGAATAGAGTGTAGAGTGTAAGGTATAGAGTGTAGAGTGTAGGGCATAGAGTGTAGAGTGTAGGGTATAGAGTGTAGGGTATAGAGTGTAGGGTATAGAGTGTAAGGTATAGAGTGTAGGGTGTAGAGTGTAGGGTATAGATTGTAGGGTATAGAGTGTAGGGTATAGAGTGTACGGTATAGAGTGTAGGGTATGGAGTGTATGGTATAGAGTGTAGGGTATAGAGTGTAGTGTGTAGAGTGTAGGGTATAGAGTGTAGAGTGTAGGGTATAGAGTGTAGGGTATAGAGTGTAGGGTATAGAGTGTAGGGTATAGAGTGTAGAGTGTAGGGTATAGTGTGTAGGGTATAGAGTGCAGGGTGTAGAGTGTAGGGTATAGAGTGTAGGGTATAGAGTGTAGAGTGTAGGGTATAGAGTGTATGCTATAGAGTGTATGGTGTAGAGTGTATGGTATAGAGTGTAGGGTATAGAGTGTAGAGTGTATGGTATAGAGTGTAGGGTGTAGAGTGTAGGGTATAGAGTGTATGTTATAGAGTGTAGGGTATAGAGTGTAGGGTATAGAGTGTAGAGTGTAGGGATTAGAGTGTAGGGTATAGAGTGTAGTGTGTAGAGTGTTGAGTGTAAGGTACAGAGTGTAGAGTGTAGGGAATAGAGTGTAGAGTGTAGGGTATAGAGTGTAGGGTATAGAGTGTAGGGTATAGAGTGTAGGGAATAGAGTGTTGAGTGTAAGGTACAGAGTGTAGAGTGTAGGGAATAGAGTGTAGAGTGTAGGGTATAGAGTGTAGGGTATAGAGTGTAGGGTATAGAGTGTAGGGTATACAGTGTAGGGTATAGAGTGTAGAGTGTAGGGTATAGAGTGTAGAGTGTAGGGTATAGAGTGTAGGGTATAGAGTGTAGGGTATAGAGTGTAGAGTGTCGGGATTAGAGTGTAGGGTATAGAGTGTAGGATGTAGAGTGTAGGGTATAGAGTGTAGAGTGTAGGGTATAGAGTGTATGGTATAGAGTGTAGGGTATAGAGTGTAGGGTGTAGAGTGTAGGGTATAGAGTGTAGGGTATAGAGTGTAGGGAATAGAGTGTAGGGTATAGAGTGTAGGGTATAGAGTGTAGGGTGTAGAGTGTAGGGTATAGAGTGTATAGTATAGAGTGTAGGGTATAGAATGTATGGTATAGAGTGTAGAGTGTAGGATATAGAGTGTAGGGTATAGAGTGTAGAGTGTAGGGTATAGAGTGTAGAGTGTAGGGATTAGAGTGTAGGGTATAGAGTGTAGGGTATAGAGTGTAAAGTGTAGGGTAGAGAGTGTAGGATATAGAGTGTAGAGTGTATGGTATAGAGTGTAGGGTATAGAGTGTAGGGTATAGAGTGTAGGGTATAGAGTGTAGGGTATAGAGTGTAGGGCATAGAGTGTAGGGCATAGAGTGTAGGGTGTAGAGTGTAGGGTATAGAGTGTAGGGTATAGAGTGTAGAGTGTAGGGTATAGAGTGTAGGGTATAGAGTGTAGGGTATAGAGTGTAGGGTATAGAGTGTAGGGTATAGAGTGTAGAGTGTAGGGTATAGCATGTAGAGTGTCGGGTATAGAGTGTAGGGTATAGAGTGTAGGGTATAGAGTGTAGGGTATAGAGTGTAGAGTGTAGGGTATAGAGTGTAGAGTGTAGGGTATAAAGTGTATGGTATAGAGTGTAGGGTATAGAGTGTAGGGTGTAGAGTGTTGGGTATAGAGTGTAGGGTATAGAGTGTAGGGTATAGAGTGTAGGGTATAGAGTGTAGGGAATAGAGTGTAGAGTGTAAGGTATAGAGTGTAGAGTGTAGGGTATAGAGTGTAGGGTATAGAGTGTAGAGTGTAGGGATTAGAGTGTAGGGTATAGAGTGTAGGGTATAGTGTGTAGGGTATAGAGTGTAGAGTGTAGGGTATAGAGTGTAGGGTATTGAGTTTAGGGTATAGATTGTAGGGTATAGAATGTAGGGCATAGAGTGTAGGGTATAGAGTGTAGGGTATAGAGTGTAGAGTGTAGGGTATAGAGTGTAGGGTATAGAGTGTAGGGTAGAGAGTGTAGAGTGTAGGGATTAGAGTGTACGGTATAGAGTGTAGGGTGTAGAGTGTAGGGCATAGAGTGTAGAGTGTAGGGTATAGAGTGTATGGTATAGAGTGTAGAGTATAGAGTGTAGGGTGTAGAGTGTAGGGTATAGAGTGTAGGGTATAGAGTGTAGGGTATAGAGTGTAGGGAATAGAGTGTTGAGTGTAAGGTACAGAGTGTAGAGTGTAGGGAATAGAGTGTAGAGTGTAGGGTATAGAGTGTAGGGTATAGAGTGTAGGGTATAGAGTGTAGGGTATACAGTGTAGGGTATAGAGTGTAGAGTGTAGGGTATAGAGTGTAGAGTGTAGGGTATAGAGTGTAGGGTATAGAGTGTAGGGTATAGAGTGTAGAGTGTCGGGATTAGAGTGTAGGGTATAGAGTGTAGGATGTAGAGTGTAGGGTATAGAGTGTAGAGTGTAGGGTATAGAGTGTATGGTATAGAGTGTAGGGTATAGAGTGTAGGGTGTAGAGTGTAGGGTATAGAGTGTAGGGTATAGAGTGTATGGTATAGAGTGTAGGGAATAGAGTGTAGAGTGTAAGGTATAGAGTGTAGAGTGTAGGGTATAGAGTGTAGGGTATAGACTGTAGGGTATAGAGTGTAGGGTATAGAGTGTAGGGTATAGATTGTAGAGTGTAGGCTATAGAGTGTAGGGAATAGAGTGTAGAGTGTAGGGTATAGAGTGTAGGGTATAGAGTGTAGGGTATAGAGTGTAGGGCATAGAGTGTAGGGTATAGAGTGTAGGGTATAGAGTGTAGGGTATAGAGTGTAGAGTGTAGGGCATCGAGTGTAGAGTGTAGGGTATAGAGTGTAGGGCATAGAGTGTAGGGTATAGAGTGTAGAGTGTAGGGTATAGAGTGTAGAGTGTAGGGTATAGAGTGTAGGGTATAGAGTGTAGGGTAGAGAGTGTAGGGTAGAGAGTGTAGAGTGTAGGGTATAGAGTGTAGGGTATAGAGTGTAGGGTATAGATTGTAGAGTGTAGGGATTATAGTGTAGTGTATAGAGTGTAGGGTGTAGAGTGTAGGGTATAGAGTGTAGAGTGTAGGGTATAGAGTGTATGGTATAGAGTGTAGGGTATAGAGTGTGGGGTGTAGAGTGTAGGGTATAGAGTGTAGGGTACAGAGTGTAGGGAATAGAGTGTAGAGTGTAAGGTATAGAGTGTAGAGTGTAGGGCATAGAGTGTAGAGTGTAGGGTATAGAGTGTAGGGTATAGAGTGTAGGGTATAGAGTGTAAGGTATAGAGTGTAGGGTGTAGAGTGTAGGGTATAGATTGTAGGGTATAGAGTGTAGGGTATAGAGTGTACGGTATAGAGTGTAGGGTATGGAGTGTATGGTATAGAGTGTAGGGTATAGAGTGTAGTGTGTAGAGTGTAGGGTATAGAGTGTAGAGTGTAGGGTATAGAGTGTAGGGTATAGAGTGTAGAGTGTAGGGTATAGTGTGTACGGTATAGAGTGCAGGGTGTAGAGTGTAGGGTATAGAGTGTAGGGTATAGAGTGTAGAGTGTAGGGTATAGAGTGTACGCTATAGAGTGTATGGTGTAGAGTGTATGGTATAGAGTGTAGGGTATAGATTGTAGAGTGTATGGTATAGAGTGTATGTTATAGAGTGTAGGGTATAGAGTGTAGGGTAGAGAGTGTATGTTATAGAGTGTAGGGTATAGAGTGTAGGGTAGAGAGTGTAGAGTGTAGGGTATAGAGTGTAGGGTAGGGTATAGAGTGTAGAGTGTCGGGATTAGAGTGTAGGGTATAGAGTGTGGGATGTAGAGTGTAGGGTATAGAGTGTAGAGTGTAGGGTATAGAGTGTATGGTATAGAGTGTAGGGTATAGAGTGTAGGGTGTAGAGTGTAGGGTATAGAGTGTAGGGAATAGAGTGTAGGGTATAGAGTGTAGGGTATAGAGTGTAGGGTGTAGAGTGTAGGGTATAGAGTGTATAGTATAGAGTGTAGGGTATAGAATGTATGGTATAGAGTGTAGAGTGTAGGATATAGAGTGTAGGGTATAGAGTGTAGAGTGTAGGGTATAGAGTGTAGAGTGTAGGGATTAGAGTGTAGGGTATAGAGTGTAGGGTATAGAGTGTAAAGTGTAGGGTAGAGAGTGTAGGATATAGAGTGTAGAGTGTATGGTATAGAGTGTAGGGTATAGAGTGTAGGGTATAGAGTGTAGGGTATAGAGTGTAGGGTATAGAGTGTAGGGCATAGAGTGTAGGGCATAGAGTGTAGGGTGTAGAGTGTAGGGTATAGAGTGTAGGGTATAGAGTGTAGAGTGTAGGGTATAGAGTGTAGGGTATAGAGTGTAGGGTATAGAGTGTAGGGTATAGAGTGTAGGGTATAGAGTGTAGAGTGTAGGGTATAGCATGTAGAGTGTCGGGTATAGAGTGTAGGGTATAGAGTGTAGGGTATAGAGTGTAGGGTATAGAGTGTAGAGTGTAGGGTATAGAGTGTAGAGTGTAGGGTATAAAGTGTATGGTATAGAGTGTAGGGTATAGAGTGTAGGGTGTAGAGTGTTGGGTATAGAGTGTAGGGTATAGAGTGTAGGGTATAGAGTGTAGGGTATAGAGTGTAGGGAATAGAGTGTAGAGTGTAAGGTATAGAGTGTAGAGTGTAGGGTATAGAGTGTAGGGTATAGAGTGTAGAGTGTAGGGATTAGAGTGTAGGGTATAGAGTGTAGGGTATAGTGTGTAGGGTATAGAGTGTAGAGTGTAGGGTATAGAGTGTAGGGTATTGAGTTTAGGGTATAGATTGTAGGGTATAGAGTGTAGGGCATAGAGTGTAGGGTATAGAGTGTAGGGTATAGAGTGTAGAGTGTAGGGTATAGAGTGTAGGGTATAGAGTGTAGGGTAGAGAGTGTAGAGTGTAGGGATTAGAGTGTACGGTATAGAGTGTAGGGTGTAGAGTGTAGGGCATAGAGTGTAGAGTGTAGGGTATAGAGTGTATGGTATAGAGTGTAGAGTATAGAGTGTAGGGTGTAGAGTGTAGGGTATAGAGTGTAGGGTATAGAGTGTAGGGTATAGAGTGTAGGGAATAGAGTGTTGAGTGTAAGGTACAGAGTGTAGAGTGTAGGGAATAGAGTGTAGAGTGTAGGGTATAGAGTGTAGGGTATAGAGTGTAGGGTATAGAGTGTAGGGTATACAGTGTAGGGTATAGAGTGTAGAGTGTAGGGTATAGAGTGTAGAGTGTAGGGTATAGAGTGTAGGGTATAGAGTGTAGGGTATAGAGTGTAGAGTGTCGGGATTAGAGTGTAGGGTATAGAGTGTAGGATGTAGAGTGTAGGGTATAGAGTGTAGAGTGTAGGGTATAGAGTGTATGGTATAGAGTGTAGGGTATAGAGTGTAGGGTGTAGAGTGTAGGGTATAGAGTGTAGGGTATAGAGTGTATGGTATAGAGTGTAGGGAATAGAGTGTAGAGTGTAAGGTATAGAGTGTAGAGTGTAGGGTATAGAGTGTAGGGTATAGACTGTAGGGTATAGAGTGTAGGGTATAGAGTGTAGGGTATAGATTGTAGAGTGTAGGCTATAGAGTGTAGGGAATAGAGTGTAGAGTGTAGGGTATAGAGTGTAGGGTATAGAGTGTAGGGTATAGAGTGTAGGGCATAGAGTGTAGGGTATAGAGTGTAGGGTATAGAGTGTAGGGTATAGAGTGTAGAGTGTAGGGCATCGAGTGTAGAGTGTAGGGTATAGAGTGTAGGGCATAGAGTGTAGGGTATAGAGTGTAGAGTGTAGGGTATAGAGTGTAGAGTGTAGGGTATAGAGTGTAGGGTATAGAGTGTAGGGTAGAGAGTGTAGGGTAGAGAGTGTAGAGTGTAGGGTATAGAGTGTAGGGTATAGAGTGTAGGGTATAGATTGTAGAGTGTAGGGATTATAGTGTAGTGTATAGAGTGTAGGGTGTAGAGTGTAGGGTATAGAGTGTAGAGTGTAGGGTATAGAGTGTATGGTATAGAGTGTAGGGTATAGAGTGTGGGGTGTAGAGTGTAGGGTATAGAGTGTAGGGTACAGAGTGTAGGGAATAGAGTGTAGAGTGTAAGGTATAGAGTGTAGAGTGTAGGGCATAGAGTGTAGAGTGTAGGGTATAGAGTGTAGGGTATAGAGTGTAGGGTATAGAGTGTAAGGTATAGAGTGTAGGGTGTAGAGTGTAGGGTATAGATTGTAGGGTATAGAGTGTAGGGTATAGAGTGTACGGTATAGAGTGTAGGGTATGGAGTGTATGGTATAGAGTGTAGGGTATAGAGTGTAGTGTGTAGAGTGTAGGGTATAGAGTGTAGAGTGTAGGGTATAGAGTGTAGGGTATAGAGTGTAGGGTATAGAGTGTAGGGTATAGAGTGTAGAGTGTAGGGTATAGTGTGTAGGGTATAGAGTGCAGGGTGTAGAGTGTAGGGTATAGAGTGTAGGGTATAGAGTGTAGAGTGTAGGGTATAGAGTGTATGCTATAGAGTGTATGGTGTAGAGTGTATGGTATAGAGTGTAGGGTATAGAGTGTAGAGTGTATGGTATAGAGTGTAGGGTGTAGAGTGTAGGGTATAGAGTGTATGTTATAGAGTGTAGGGTATAGAGTGTAGGGTATAGAGTGTAGAGTGTAGGGATTAGAGTGTAGGGTATAGAGTGTAGTGTGTAGAGTGTAGGGTATAGAGTGTAGAGTGTAGGGTATAGAGTGTAGGGTATAGAGTGTAGGGTATAGAGTGTAGGGTATAGAGTGTAGAGTGTAGGGTATAGTGTGTAGGGTATAGAGTGCAGGGTGTAGAGTGTAGGGTATAGAGTGTAGGGTATAGAGTGTAGAGTGTAGGGTATAGAGTGTATGCTATAGAGTGTATGGTGTAGAGTGTATGGTATAGAGTGTAGGGTATAGAGTGTAGAGTGTATGGTATAGAGTGTAGGGTGTAGAGTGTAGGGTATAGAGTGTATGTTATAGAGTGTAGGGTATAGAGTGTAGGGTAGAGAGTGTAGAGTGTAGGGTATAGAGTGTAGGGTATAGAGTGTAGGGTATAGAGTGTAGAGTGTAGGGATTAGAGTGTAGGGTATAGAGTGTAGTGTGTAGAGTGTAGGGTATAGAGTGTAGAGTGTAGGGTATAGAGTGTATGGTATAGAGTGTAGGGTATAGAGTGTAGGGTGTAGAGTGTAGGGTATAGAGTGTAGGGTATAGAGTGTAGGGTGTAGAGTGTAGGGAATAGAGTGTAGAGTGTAAGGTATAGAGTGTAGAGTATAGGGTATAGAGTGTAGGGTATAGAGTGTAGAGTGTAGGGTATAGAGTGTAGAGTGTAGGGTATAGAGTGTAGGGTATAGAGTGTAGGGTATAGAGTGTAGGGTATAGAGTGTAGAGTGTAGGGTATAGAGTGTAGGGTATAGAGTGTAGGGAGTAGAGTGTAGGGTATAGAGTGTAGGGTTCAGAGTGTAGGGTATAGAGTGTAGGGTATAGAGTGTATGGTATAGAGTGTAGGGTATAGAGTGTAGGGTATAGAGTGTAGGGTATAGAGTGTAGGGTATAGAGTGTAGAGTGTAGGGTATAGAGTGTAGGGTATAGAGTGTATGGTATAGAGTGTAGGGTATAGAGTGTAGGGTATAGAGTGTAGGGTATAGAGTGTAGGGTATAGAGTGTAGAGTGTCGGGATTAGAGTGTAGGGTATAGAGTGTAGGATGTAGAGTGTAGGGTATAGAGTGTAGAGTGTAGGGTATAGAGTGTATGGTATAGAGTGTAGGGTATAGAGTGTAGGGTGTAGAGTGTAGGGTATAGAGTGTAGGGTATAGAGTGTATGGTATAGAGTGTAGGGAATAGAGTGTAGAGTGTAAGGTATAGAGTGTAGACTGTAGGGTATAGAGTGTAGGGTATAGACTGTAGGGTATAGAGTGTAGGGTATAGAGTGTAGGGTATAGATTGTAGAGTGTAGGCTATAGAGTGTAGGGAATAGAGTGTAGAGTGTAGGGTATAGAGTGTAGGGTATAGAGTGTAGGGTATAGAGTGTAGGGCATAGAGTGTAGGGTATAGAGTGTGGGGTATAGAGTGTAGGGTATAGAGTGTAGAGTGTAGGGCATCGAGTGTAGAGTGTAGGGTATAGAGTGTAGGGCATAGAGTGTAGGGTATAGAGTGTAGAGTGTAGGGTATAGAGTGTAGAGTGTAGGGTATAGAGTGTAGGGTATAGAGTGTAGGGTAGAGAGTGTAGGGTAGAGAGTGTAGAGTGTAGGGTATAGAGTGTAGGGTATAGAGTGTAGGGTATAGATTGTAGAGTGTAGGGATTATAGTGTAGTGTATAGAGTGTAGGGTGTAGAGTGTAGGGTATAGAGTGTAGAGTGTAGGGTATAGAGTGTATGGTATAGAGTGTAGGGTATAGAGTGTGGGGTGTAGAGTGTAGGGTATAGAGTGTAGGGTACAGAGTGTAGGGAATAGAGTGTAGAGTGTAAGGTATAGAGTGTAGAGTGTAGGGCATAGAGTGTAGAGTGTAGGGTATAGAGTGTAGGGTATAGAGTGTAGGGTATAGAGTGTAAGGTATAGAGTGTAGGGTGTAGAGTGTAGGGTATAGATTGTAGGGTATAGAGTGTAGGGTATAGAGTGTACGGTATAGAGTGTAGGGTATGGAGTGTATGGTATAGAGTGTAGGGTATAGAGTGTAGGGTATAGAGTGTAGGGTATAAAGTGTAGAGTGTAGGGTATAGAGTGTAGAGTGTAGGGTATAGAGTGTATGGTATAGAGTGTAGGGTATAGAGTGTAGGGTGTAGAGTGTTGGGTATAGAGTGTAGGGTATAGAGTGTAAGGTATAGAGTGTAGGGTGTAGAGTGTAGGGTATAGATTGTAGGGTATAGAGTGTAGGGTATAGAGTGTACGGTATAGAGTGTAGGGTATGGAGTGTATGGTATAGAGTGTAGGGTATAGAGTGTAGTGTGTAGAGTGTAGGGTATAGAGTGTAGAGTGTAGGGTATAGAGTGTAGGGTATAGAGTGTAGAGTGTAGGGTATAGTGTGTACGGTATAGAGTGCAGGGTGTAGAGTGTAGGGTATAGAGTGTAGGGTATAGAGTGTAGAGTGTAGGGTATAGAGTGTACGCTATAGAGTGTATGGTGTAGAGTGTATGGTATAGAGTGTAGGGTATAGATTGTAGAGTGTATGGTATAGAGTGTATGTTATAGAGTGTAGGGTATAGAGTGTAGGGTAGAGAGTGTATGTTATAGAGTGTAGGGTATAGAGTGTAGGGTAGAGAGTGTAGAGTGTAGGGTATAGAGTGTAGGGTAGGGTATAGAGTGTAGAGTGTCGGGATTAGAGTGTAGGGTATAGAGTGTGGGATGTATAGTGTAGGGTATAGAGTGTAGAGTGTAGGGTATAGAGTGTATGGTATAGAGTGTAGGGTATAGAGTGTAGGGTGTAGAGTGTAGGGTATAGAGTGTAGGGAATAGAGTGTAGGGTATAGAGTGTAGGGTATAGAGTGTAGGGTGTAGAGTGTAGGGTATAGAGTGTATAGTATAGAGTGTAGGGTATAGAATGTATGGTATAGAGTGTAGAGTGTAGGATATAGAGTGTAGGGTATAGAGTGTAGAGTGTAGGGTATAGAGTGTAGAGTGTAGGGATTAGAGTGTAGGGTATAGAGTGTAGGGTATAGAGTGTAAAGTGTAGGGTAGAGAGTGTAGGATATAGAGTGTAGAGTGTATGGTATAGAGTGTAGGGTATAGAGTGTAGGGTATAGAGTGTAGGGTATAGAGTGTAGGGCATAGAGTGTAGGGCATAGAGTGTAGGGTGTAGAGTGTAGGGTATAGAGTGTAGGGTATAGAGTGTAGAGTGTAGGGTATAGAGTGTAGGGTATAGAGTGTAGGGTATAGAGTGTAGGGTATAGAGTGTAGGGTATAGAGTGTAGAGTGTAGGGTATAGCATGTAGAGTGTCGGGTATAGAGTGTAGGGTATAGAGTGTAGGGTATAGAGTGTAGGGTATAGAGTGTAGAGTGTAGGGTATAGAGTGTAGAGTGTAGGGTATAAAGTGTATGGTATAGAGTGTAGGGTATAGAGTGTAGGGTGTAGAGTGTTGGGTATAGAGTGTAGGGTATAGAGTGTAGGGTATAGAGTGTAGGGTATAGAGTGTAGGGAATAGAGTGTAGAGTGTAAGGTATAGAGTGTAGAGTGTAGGGTATAGAGTGTAGGGTATAGAGTGTAGAGTGTAGGGATTAGAGTGTAGGGTATAGAGTGTAGGGTATAGTGTGTAGGGTATAGAGTGTAGAGTGTAGGGTATAGAGTGTAGGGTATTGAGTTTAGGGTATAGATTGTAGGGTATAGAGTGTAGGGCATAGAGTGTAGGGTATAGAGTGTAGGGTATAGAGTGTAGAGTGTAGGGTATAGAGTGTAGGGTATAGAGTGTAGGGTAGAGAGTGTAGAGTGTAGGGATTAGAGTGTACGGTATAGAGTGTAGGGTGTAGAGTGTAGGGCATAGAGTGTAGAGTGTAGGGTATAGAGTGTATGGTATAGAGTGTAGAGTATAGAGTGTAGGGTGTAGAGTGTAGGGTATAGAGTGTAGGGTATAGAGTGTAGGGTATAGAGTGTAGGGAATAGAGTGTTGAGTGTAAGGTACAGAGTGTAGAGTGTAGGGAATAGAGTGTAGAGTGTAGGGTATAGAGTGTAGGGTATAGAGTGTAGGGTATAGAGTGTAGGGTATACAGTGTAGGGTATAGAGTGTAGAGTGTAGGGTATAGAGTGTAGAGTGTAGGGTATAGAGTGTAGGGTATAGAGTGTAGGGTATAGAGTGTAGAGTGTCGGGATTAGAGTGTAGGGTATAGAGTGTAGGATGTAGAGTGTAGGGTATAGAGTGTAGAGTGTAGGGTATAGAGTGTATGGTATAGAGTGTAGGGTATAGAGTGTAGGGTGTAGAGTGTAGGGTATAGAGTGTAGGGTATAGAGTGTATGGTATAGAGTGTAGGGAATAGAGTGTAGAGTGTAAGGTATAGAGTGTAGAGTGTAGGGTATAGAGTGTAGGGTATAGACTGTAGGGTATAGAGTGTAGGGTATAGAGTGTAGGGTATAGAGTGTAGGGTATAGAGTGTAGGGCATAGAGTGTAGGGTATAGAGTGTAGGGTATAGAGTGTAGGGTATAGAGTGTAGAGTGTAGGGCATCGAGTGTAGAGTGTAGGGTATAGAGTGTAGGGCATAGAGTGTAGGGTATAGAGTGTAGAGTGTAGGGTATAGAGTGTAGAGTGTAGGGTATAGAGTGTAGGGTATAGAGTGTAGGGTAGAGAGTGTAGGGTAGAGAGTGTAGAGTGTAGGGTATAGAGTGTAGGGTATAGAGTGTAGGGTATAGATTGTAGAGTGTAGGGATTATAGTGTAGTGTATAGAGTGTAGGGTGTAGAGTGTAGGGTATAGAGTGTAGAGTGTAGGGTATAGAGTGTATGGTATAGAGTGTAGGGTATAGAGTGTGGGGTGTAGAGTGTAGGGTATAGAGTGTAGGGTACAGAGTGTAGGGAATAGAGTGTAGAGTGTAAGGTATAGAGTGTAGAGTGTAGGGCATAGAGTGTAGAGTGTAGGGTATAGAGTGTAGGGTATAGAGTGTAGGGTATAGAGTGTAAGGTATAGAGTGTAGGGTGTAGAGTGTAGGGTATAGATTGTAGGGTATAGAGTGTAGGGTATAGAGTGTACGGTATAGAGTGTAGGGTATGGAGTGTATGGTATAGAGTGTAGGGTATAGAGTGTAGTGTGTAGAGTGTAGGGTATAGAGTGTAGAGTGTAGGGTATAGAGTGTAGGGTATAGAGTGTAGGGTATAGAGTGTAGGGTATAGAGTGTAGAGTGTAGGGTATAGTGTGTAGGGTATAGAGTGCAGGGTGTAGAGTGTAGGGTATAGAGTGTAGGGTATAGAGTGTAGAGTGTAGGGTATAGAGTGTATGCTATAGAGTGTATGGTGTAGAGTGTATGGTATAGAGTGTAGGGTATAGAGTGTAGAGTGTATGGTATAGAGTGTAGGGTGTAGAGTGTAGGGTATAGAGTGTATGTTATAGAGTGTAGGGTATAGAGTGTAGGGTATAGAGTGTAGAGTGTAGGGATTAGAGTGTAGGGTATAGAGTGTAGTGTGTAGAGTGTAGGGTATAGAGTGTAGAGTGTAGGGTATAGAGTGTAGGGTATAGAGTGTAGGGTATAGAGTGTAGGGTATAGAGTGTAGAGTGTAGGGTATAGTGTGTAGGGTATAGAGTGCAGGGTGTAGAGTGTAGGGTATAGAGTGTAGGGTATAGAGTGTAGAGTGTAGGGTATAGAGTGTATGCTATAGAGTGTATGGTGTAGAGTGTATGGTATAGAGTGTAGGGTATAGAGTGTAGAGTGTATGGTATAGAGTGTAGGGTGTAGAGTGTAGGGTATAGAGTGTATGTTATAGAGTGTAGGGTATAGAGTGTAGGGTAGAGAGTGTAGAGTGTAGGGTATAGAGTGTAGGGTATAGAGTGTAGGGTATAGAGTGTAGAGTGTAGGGATTAGAGTGTAGGGTATAGAGTGTAGTGTGTAGAGTGTAGGGTATAGAGTGTAGAGTGTAGGGTATAGAGTGTATGGTATAGAGTGTAGGGTATAGAGTGTAGGGTGTAGAGTGTAGGGTATAGAGTGTAGGGTATAGAGTGTAGGGTGTAGAGTGTAGGGAATAGAGTGTAGAGTGTAAGGTATAGAGTGTAGAGTATAGGGTATAGAGTGTAGGGTATAGAGTGTAGAGTGTAGGGTATAGAGTGTAGAGTGTAGGGTATAGAGTGTAGGGTATAGAGTGTAGGGTATAGAGTGTAGGGTATAGAGTGTAGAGTGTAGGGTATAGAGTGTAGGGTATAGAGTGTAGGGAGTAGAGTGTAGGGTATAGAGTGTAGGGTTCAGAGTGTAGGGTATAGAGTGTAGGGTATAGAGTGTATGGTATAGAGTGTAGGGTATAGAGTGTAGGGTATAGAGTGTAGGGTATAGAGTGTAGGGTATAGAGTGTAGAGTGTAGGGTATAGAGTGTAGGGTATAGAGTGTATGGTATAGAGTGTAGGGTATAGAGTGTAGGGTATAGAGTGTAGGGTATAGAGTGTAGGGTATCAAGTGTAGAGTGTCGGGATTAGAGTGTAGGGTATAGAGTGTAGGATGTAGAGTGTAGGGTATAGAGTGTAGAGTGTAGGGTATAGAGTGTATGGTATAGAGTGTAGGGTATAGACTGTAGGGTGTAGAGTGTAGGGTATAGAGTGTAGGGTATAGAGTGTATGGTATAGAGTGTAGGGAATAGAGTGTAGAGTGTAAGGTATAGAGTGTAGAGTGTAGGGTATAGAGTGTAGGGTATAGACTGTAGGGTATAGAGTGTAGGGTATAGAGTGTAGGGTATAGATTGTAGAGTGTAGGCTATAGAGTGTAGGGAATAGAGTGTAGAGTGTAGGGTATAGAGTGTAGGGTATAGAGTGTAGGGTATAGAGTGTAGGGCATAGAGTGTAGGGTATAGAGTGTGGGGTATAGAGTGTAGGGTATAGAGTGTAGAGTGTAGGGCATCGAGTGTAGAGTGTAGGGTATAGAGTGTAGGGCATAGAGTGTAGGGTATAGAGTGTAGAGTGTAGGGTATAGAGTGTAGAGTGTAGGGTATAGAGTGTAGGGTATAGAGTGTAGGGTAGAGAGTGTAGGGTAGAGAGTGTAGAGTGTAGGGTATAGAGTGTAGGGTATAGAGTGTAGGGTATAGATTGTAGAGTGTAGGGATTATAGTGTAGTGTATAGAGTGTAGGGTGTAGAGTGTAGGGTATAGAGTGTAGAGTGTAGGGTATAGAGTGTATGGTATAGAGTGTAGGGTATAGAGTGTGGGGTGTAGAGTGTAGGGTATAGAGTGTAGGGTACAGAGTGTAGGGAATAGAGTGTAGAGTGTAAGGTATAGAGTGTAGAGTGTAGGGCATAGAGTGTAGAGTGTAGGGTATAGAGTGTAGGGTATAGAGTGTAGGGTATAGAGTGTAAGGTATAGAGTGTAGGGTGTAGAGTGTAGGGTATAGATTGTAGGGTATAGAGTGTAGGGTATAGAGTGTACGGTATAGAGTGTAGGGTATGGAGTGTATGGTATAGAGTGTAGGGTATAGAGTGTAGGGTATAGAGTGTAGGGTATAAAGTGTAGAGTGTAGGGTATAGAGTGTAGAGTGTAGGGTATAGAGTGTATGGTATAGAGTGTAGGGTATAGAGTGTAGGGTGTAGAGTGTTGGGTATAGAGTGTAGGGTATAGAGTGTAGGGTATAGAGTGTAGGGTATAGAGTGTAGGGAATAGAGTGTAGGGTATAGAGTGTAGAGTGTAGGGATTAGAGTGTAGGGTATAGAGTGTAGGGTATAGAGTGTAAGGTATAGAGTGTAGGGTATAGAGTGTAGAGTGTAGGGTATAGAGTGTAGAGTGTAGGGTATAGAGTGTAGGGTATAGAGTGTAGGGTATAGAGTGTAGGGTAGAGTCTGTAGAGTGTAGGGTATAGAGTGTAGGGTATAGAGTGTAGAGTATAGAGTGTAGAGTGTAGGGATTAGAGTGTAGGGTATAGAGTGTAGGGTGTAGAGTGTAGGGTATAGAGTGTAGAGTGTAGTGTATAGAGTGTATGGTATAGAGTGTAGGGTGTAGAGAGTAGGGTATAGAGTGTAGGGTATAGAGTGTAGGGTATAGAGTGTAGGGAATAGAGTGTAGAGTGTAAGGTATAGAGTGTAGAGTGTAGGGTATAGAGTGTAGGGTATAGAGTGTAGAGTGAAGGGATTAGAGTGTAGGGTATAGAGTGTAGGGTGTAGAGTGTAGGGTATAGAGTGTAGAGTGTAGGGTATAGAGTGTATGGTATAGAGTGTAGGGTATAGAGTGTAGGGTGTAGAGTGTAGGGTATAGAGTGTAGGGTATAGAGTGTAGGGTATAGAGTGTAGGGTATAGAGTGTAGGGAATAGAGTGTAGAGTGTAAGGTATAGAGTGTAGAGTGTAGGGTATAGAGTGTAGGGTATAGACTGTAGGGTATAGAGTGTAGGGTATAGAGTGTAGGGTATAGATTGTAGAGTGTAGGCTATAGAGTGTAGGGTATAGAGTGTAGAGTGTAGGGTATAGAGTGTAGGGTATAGAGTGTAGGGTATAGAGTGTAGGGTATAGAGTGTAGAGTGTAGGGTATAGTGTGTACGGTATAGAGTGCAGGGTGTAGAGTGTAGGGTATAGAGTGTAGGGTATAGAGTGTAGAGTGTAGGGTATAGAGTGTACGCTATAGAGTGTATGGTGTAGAGTGTATGGTATAGAGTGTAGGGTATAGATTGTAGAGTGTATGGTATAGAGTGTATGTTATAGAGTGTAGGGTATAGAGTGTAGGGTAGAGAGTGTATGTTATAGAGTGTAGGGTATAGAGTGTAGGGTAGAGAGTGTAGAGTGTAGGGTATAGAGTGTAGGGTAGGGTATAGAGTGTAGAGTGTCGGGATTAGAGTGTAGGGTATAGAGTGTGGGATGTAGAGTGTAGGGTATAGAGTGTAGAGTGTAGGGTATAGAGTGTATGGTATAGAGTGTAGGGTATAGAGTGTAGGGTGTAGAGTGTAGGGTATAGAGTGTAGGGAATAGAGTGTAGGGTATAGAGTGTAGGGTATAGAGTGTAGGGTGTAGAGTGTAGGGTATAGAGTGTATAGTATAGAGTGTAGGGTATAGAATGTATGGTATAGAGTGTAGAGTGTAGGATATAGAGTGTAGGGTATAGAGTGTAGAGTGTAGGGTATAGAGTGTAGAGTGTAGGGATTAGAGTGTAGGGTATAGAGTGTAGGGTATAGAGTGTAAAGTGTAGGGTAGAGAGTGTAGGATATAGAGTGTAGAGTGTATGGTATAGAGTGTAGGGTATAGAGTGTAGGGTATAGAGTGTAGGGTATAGAGTGTAGGGTATAGAGTGTAGGGCATAGAGTGTAGGGCATAGAGTGTAGGGTGTAGAGTGTAGGGTATAGAGTGTAGGGTATAGAGTGTAGAGTGTAGGGTATAGAGTGTAGGGTATAGAGTGTAGGGTATAGAGTGTAGGGTATAGAGTGTAGGGTATAGAGTGTAGAGTGTAGGGTATAGCATGTAGAGTGTCGGGTATAGAGTGTAGGGTATAGAGTGTAGGGTATAGAGTGTAGGGTATAGAGTGTAGAGTGTAGGGTATAGAGTGTAGAGTGTAGGGTATAAAGTGTATTGTATAGAGTGTAGGGTATAGAGTGTAGGGTGTAGAGTGTTGGGTATAGAGTGTAGGGTATAGAGTGTAGGGTATAGAGTGTAGGGTATAGAGTGTAGGGAATAGAGTGTAGAGTGTAAGGTATAGAGTGTAGAGTGTAGGGTATAGAGTGTAGGGTATAGAGTGTAGAGTGTAGGGATTAGAGTGTAGGGTATAGAGTGTAGGGTATAGTGTGTAGGGTATAGAGTGTAGAGTGTAGGGTATAGAGTGTAGGGTATTGAGTTTAGGGTATAGATTGTAGGGTATAGAGTGTAGGGCATAGAGTGTAGGGTATAGAGTGTAGGGTATAGAGTGTAGAGTGTAGGGTATAGAGTGTAGGGTATAGAGTGTAGGGTAGAGAGTGTAGAGTGTAGGGATTAGAGTGTACGGTATAGAGTGTAGGGTGTAGAGTGTAGGGCATAGAGTGTAGAGTGTAGGGTATAGAGTGTATGGTATAGAGTGTAGAGTATAGAGTGTAGGGTGTAGAGTGTAGGGTATAGAGTGTAGGGTATAGAGTGTAGGGTATAGAGTGTAGGGAATAGAGTGTTGAGTGTAAGGTACAGAGTGTAGAGTGTAGGGAATAGAGTGTAGAGTGTAGGGTATAGAGTGTAGGGTATAGAGTGTAGGGTATAGAGTGTAGGGTATACAGTGTAGGGTATAGAGTGTAGAGTGTAGGGTATAGAGTGTAGAGTGTAGGGTATAGAGTGTAGAGTGTAGGGCATAGAGTGTAGAGTGTAGGGTATAGAGTGTAGAGTGTAGGGTATAGAGTGTAGGGTACAGAGTGTAGGGTATAGAGTGTAGGGTAGAGAGTGTAGAGTGTAGGGTATAGAGTGTAGGGTATAGAGTGTAGGGTATAGAGTGTAGAGTGTAGGGATTAGAGTGTAGGGTATAGAGTGTAGGGTGTGGAGTGTAGGGTATAGAGTGTAGAGTGTAGGGTATAGAGTGTATGGTATAGAGTGTAGGGTATAGAGTGTAGGGTGTAGAGTGTAGGGTATAGAGTGTAGGGTATAGAGTGTAGGGTATAGAGTGTAGGGTATAGAGTGTAGGGAATAGAGTGTAGAGTGTAAGGTATAGAGTGTAGAGTGTAGGGTATAGAGTGTAAGGTATAGAGTGTAGAGTGTAGGGATTAGAGTGTAGGGTATAGAGTGTAGGGTGTAGAGTGTAGGGTATAGAGTGTAGAGTGTAGGGTATAGAGTGTATGGTATAGAGTGTAGGGTATAGAGTCTAGGGTGTAGAGTGTAGGGTATAGAGTGTAGGGTATAGAGTGTAGGGTATAGAGTGTAGGGTATAGAGTGTAGGGAATAGAGTGTGGAGTGTAAGGTATAGAGTGTAGAGTGTAGGGTATAGAGTGTAGGGTATAGACTGTAGGGTATAGAGTGTAGGGTATAGAGTGTAGGGTATAGATTGTAGAGTGTAGGCTATAGAGTGTAGGGTATAGAGAGTAGAGTGTAGGGTATAGAGTGTAGGGTATAGAGTGTAGGGTATAGAGTGTAGGGTATAGAGTGTAGAGTGTAGGGTATAGTGTGTAGGGTATAGGTGCAGGGTGTAGAGTGTAGGGTATAGAGTGTAGGGTATAGAGTGTAGAGTGTAGGGTATAGAGTGTATGCTATAGAGTGTATGGTGTAGAGTGTATGGTATAGAGTGTAGGGTATAGAGTGTAGAGTGTATGGTATAGAGTGTAGGGTGTAGAGTGTAGGGTATAGAGTGTATGTTATAGAGTGTAGGGTATAGAGTGTAGGGTAGAGAGTGTAGAGTGTAGGGTATAGAGTGTAGGGTATAGAGTGTAGGGTATAGAGTGTAGAGTGTAGGGATTAGAGTGTAGGGTATAGAGTGTAGTGTGTAGAGTGTAGGGTATAGAGTGTAGAGTGTAGGGTATAGAGTGTAGGGTATAGAGTGTAGGGTATAGAGTGTAGGGTATAGAGTGTAGAGTGTAGGGTATAGTGTGTAGGGTATAGAGTGCAGGGTGTAGAGTGTAGGGTATAGAGTGTAGGGTATAGAGTGTAGAGTGTAGGGTATAGAGTGTATGCTATAGAGTGTATGGTGTAGAGTGTATGGTATAGAGTGTAGGGTATAGAGTGTAGAGTGTATGGTATAGAGTGTAGGGTGTAGAGCGTAGGGTATAGAGTGTAGAGTGTAGGGATTAGAGTGTAGGGTATAGAGTGTAGTGTGTAGAGTGTAGGGTATAGAGTGTAGAGTGTAGGGTATAGAGTGTATGGTATAGAGTGTAGGGTATAGAGTGTAGGGTGTAGAGTGTAGGGTATAGAGTGTAGGGTATAGAGTGTAGGGTATAGAGTGTAGGGAATAGAGTGTAGAGTGTAAGGTATAGAGTGTAGAGTATAGGGCATAGAGTGTAGGGTATAGAGTGTAGAGTGTAGGGTATAGAGTGTAGAGTGTAGGGTATAGAGTGTAGGGTATAGAGTGTAGGGTATAGAGTGTAGGGTATAGAGTGTAGAGTGTAGGGTATAGAGTGTAGGGTATAGAGTGTAGGGAGTAGAGTGTAGGGTATAGAGTGTAGGGTTCAGAGTGTAGGGTATAGAGTGTAGGGTATAGAGTGTATGGTATAGAGTGTAGGGTATAGAGTGTAGGGTATAGAGTGTAGGGTATAGAGTGTAGGGTATAGAGTGTAGAGTGTAGGGTATAGAGTGTAGGGTAGAGAGTGTATGGTATAGAGTGTAGGGTATAGAGTGTAGGGTAGAGAGTGTAGAGTGTAGGGTATAGAGTGTAGGGTATAGAGTGTAGGGTATAGAGTGTAGAGTGTAGGGATTAGAGTGTAGGGTATAGAGTGTAGTGTGTAGAGTGTAGGGTATAGAGTGTAGAGTGTAGGGTATAGAGTGTATGGTATAGAGTGTAGGGTATAGAGTGTAGGGTGTAGAGTGTAGGGTATAGAGTGTAGGGTATAGAGTGTAGGGTATAGAGTGTAGGGAATAGAGTGTAGAGTGTAAGGTATAGAGTGTAGAGTATAGGGCATAGAGTGTAGGGTATAGAGTGTAGAGTGTAGGGTATAGAGTGTAGAGTGTAGGGTATAGAGTGTAGGGTATAGAGTGTAGGGTATAGAGTGTAGGGTATAGAGTGTAGAGTGTAGGGTATAGAGTGTAGGGTATAGAGTGTAGGGAGTAGAGTGTAGGGTATAGAGTGTAGGGTTCAGAGTGTAGGGTATAGAGTGTAGGGTATAGAGTGTATGGTATAGAGTGTAGGGTATAGAGTGTAGGGTATAGAGTGTAGGGTATAGAGTGTAGGGTATAGAGTGTAGAGTGTAGGGTATAGAGTGTAGGGTAGAGAGTGTATGGTATAGAGTGTAGGGTATAGAGTGTAGGGTATAGAGTGTAGGGTATAGAGTGTAGGGTATAGAGTGTAGAGTGTCGGGATTAGAGTGTAGGGTATAGAGTGTAGGATGTAGAGTGTAGGGTATAGAGTGTAGAGTGTAGGGTATAGAGTGTATGGTATAGAGTGTAGGGTATAGAGTGTAGGGTGTAGAGTGTAGGGTATAGAGTGTAGGGTATAGAGTGTATGGTATAGAGTGTAGGGAATAGAGTGTAGAGTGTAAGGTATAGAGTGTAGAGTGTAGGGTATAGAGTGTAGGGTATAGACTGTAGGGTATAGAGTGTAGGGTATAGAGTGTAGGGTATAGATTGTAGAGTGTAGGCTATAGAGTGTAGGGAATAGAGTGTAGAGTGTAGGGTATAGAGTGTAGGGTATAGAGTGTAGGGTATAGAGTGTAGGGCATAGAGTGTAGGGTATAGAGTGTGGGGTATAGAGTGTAGGGTATAGAGTGTAGAGTGTAGGGCATCGAGTGTAGAGTGTAGGGTATAGAGTGTAGGGCATAGAGTGTAGGGTATAGAGTGTAGAGTGTAGGGTATAGAGTGTAGAGTGTAGGGTATAGAGTGTAGGGTATAGAGTGTAGGGTAGAGAGTGTAGGGTAGAGAGTGTAGAGTGTAGGGTATAGAGTGTAGGGTATAGAGTGTAGGGTATAGATTGTAGAGTGTAGGGATTATAGTGTAGTGTATAGAGTGTAGGGTGTAGAGTGTAGGGTATAGAGTGTAGAGTGTAGGGTATAGAGTGTATGGTATAGAGTGTAGGGTATAGAGTGTGGGGTGTAGAGTGTAGGGTATAGAGTGTAGGGTACAGAGTGTAGGGAATAGAGTGTAGAGTGTAAGGTATAGAGTGTAGAGTGTAGGGCATAGAGTGTAGAGTGTAGGGTATAGAGTGTAGGGTATAGAGTGTAGGGTATAGAGTGTAAGGTATAGAGTGTAGGGTGTAGAGTGTAGGGTATAGATTGTAGGGTATAGAGTGTAGGGTATAGAGTGTACGGTATAGAGTGTAGGGTATGGAGTGTATGGTATAGAGTGTAGGGTATAGAGTGTAGGGTATAGAGTGTAGGGTATAAAGTGTAGAGTGTAGGGTATAGAGTGTAGAGTGTAGGGTATAGAGTGTATGGTATAGAGTGTAGGGTATAGAGTGTAGGGTGTAGAGTGTTGGGTATAGAGTGTAGGGTATAGAGTGTAGGGTATAGAGTGTAGGGTATAGAGTGTAGGGAATAGAGTGTAGGGTATAGAGTGTAGAGTGTAGGGATTAGAGTGTAGGGTATAGAGTGTAGGGTATAGAGTGTAAGGTATAGAGTGTAGGGTATAGAGTGTAGAGTGTAGGGTATAGAGTGTAGAGTGTAGGGTATAGAGTGTAGGGTATAGAGTGTAGGGTATAGAGTGTAGGGTAGAGTCTGTAGAGTGTAGGGTATAGAGTGTAGGGTATAGAGTGTAGAGTATAGAGTGTAGAGTGTAGGGATTAGAGTGTAGGGTATAGAGTGTAGGGTGTAGAGTGTAGGGTATAGAGTGTAGAGTGTAGTGTATAGAGTGTATGGTATAGAGTGTAGGGTGTAGAGAGTAGGGTATAGAGTGTAGGGTATAGAGTGTAGGGTATAGAGTGTAGGGAATAGAGTGTAGAGTGTAAGGTATAGAGTGTAGAGTGTAGGGTATAGAGTGTAGGGTATAGAGTGTAGAGTGAAGGGATTAGAGTGTAGGGTATAGAGTGTAGGGTGTAGAGTGTAGGGTATAGAGTGTAGAGTGTAGGGTATAGAGTGTATGGTATAGAGTGTAGGGTATAGAGTGTAGGGTGTAGAGTGTAGGGTATAGAGTGTAGGGTATAGAGTGTAGGGTATAGAGTGTAGGGTATAGAGTGTAGGGAATAGAGTGTAGAGTGTAAGGTATAGAGTGTAGAGTGTAGGGTATAGAGTGTAGGGTATAGACTGTAGGGTATAGAGTGTAGGGTATAGAGTGTAGGGTATAGATTGTAGAGTGTAGGCTATAGAGTGTAGGGTATAGAGTGTAGAGTGTAGGGTATAGAGTGTAGGGTATAGAGTGTAGGGTATAGAGTGTAGGGTATAGAGTGTAGAGTGTAGGGTATAGTGTGTACGGTATAGAGTGCAGGGTGTAGAGTGTAGGGTATAGAGTGTAGGGTATAGAGTGTAGAGTGTAGGGTATAGAGTGTACGCTATAGAGTGTATGGTGTAGAGTGTATGGTATAGAGTGTAGGGTATAGATTGTAGAGTGTATGGTATAGAGTGTATGTTATAGAGTGTAGGGTATAGAGTGTAGGGTAGAGAGTGTATGTTATAGAGTGTAGGGTATAGAGTGTAGGGTAGAGAGTGTAGAGTGTAGGGTATAGAGTGTAGGGTAGGGTATAGAGTGTAGAGTGTCGGGATTAGAGTGTAGGGTATAGAGTGTGGGATGTAGAGTGTAGGGTATAGAGTGTAGAGTGTAGGGTATAGAGTGTATGGTATAGAGTGTAGGGTATAGAGTGTAGGGTGTAGAGTGTAGGGTATAGAGTGTAGGGAATAGAGTGTAGGGTATAGAGTGTAGGGTATAGAGTGTAGGGTGTAGAGTGTAGGGTATAGAGTGTATAGTATAGAGTGTAGGGTATAGAATGTATGGTATAGAGTGTAGAGTGTAGGATATAGAGTGTAGGGTATAGAGTGTAGAGTGTAGGGTATAGAGTGTAGAGTGTAGGGATTAGAGTGTAGGGTATAGAGTGTAGGGTATAGAGTGTAAAGTGTAGGGTAGAGAGTGTAGGATATAGAGTGTAGAGTGTATGGTATAGAGTGTAGGGTATAGAGTGTAGGGTATAGAGTGTAGGGTATAGAGTGTAGGGTATAGAGTGTAGGGCATAGAGTGTAGGGCATAGAGTGTAGGGTGTAGAGTGTAGGGTATAGAGTGTAGGGTATAGAGTGTAGAGTGTAGGGTATAGAGTGTAGGGTATAGAGTGTAGGGTATAGAGTGTAGGGTATAGAGTGTAGGGTATAGAGTGTAGAGTGTAGGGTATAGCATGTAGAGTGTCGGGTATAGAGTGTAGGGTATAGAGTGTAGGGTATAGAGTGTAGGGTATAGAGTGTAGAGTGTAGGGTATAGAGTGTAGAGTGTAGGGTATAAAGTGTATTGTATAGAGTGTAGGGTATAGAGTGTAGGGTGTAGAGTGTTGGGTATAGAGTGTAGGGTATAGAGTGTAGGGTATAGAGTGTAGGGTATAGAGTGTAGGGAATAGAGTGTAGAGTGTAAGGTATAGAGTGTAGAGTGTAGGGTATAGAGTGTAGGGTATAGAGTGTAGAGTGTAGGGATTAGAGTGTAGGGTATAGAGTGTAGGGTATAGTGTGTAGGGTATAGAGTGTAGAGTGTAGGGTATAGAGTGTAGGGTATTGAGTTTAGGGTATAGATTGTAGGGTATAGAGTGTAGGGCATAGAGTGTAGGGTATAGAGTGTAGGGTATAGAGTGTAGAGTGTAGGGTATAGAGTGTAGGGTATAGAGTGTAGGGTAGAGAGTGTAGAGTGTAGGGATTAGAGTGTACGGTATAGAGTGTAGGGTGTAGAGTGTAGGGCATAGAGTGTAGAGTGTAGGGTATAGAGTGTATGGTATAGAGTGTAGAGTATAGAGTGTAGGGTGTAGAGTGTAGGGTATAGAGTGTAGGGTATAGAGTGTAGGGTATAGAGTGTAGGGAATAGAGTGTTGAGTGTAAGGTACAGAGTGTAGAGTGTAGGGAATAGAGTGTAGAGTGTAGGGTATAGAGTGTAGGGTATAGAGTGTAGGGTATAGAGTGTAGGGTATACAGTGTAGGGTATAGAGTGTAGAGTGTAGGGTATAGAGTGTAGAGTGTAGGGTATAGAGTGTAGAGTGTAGGGCATAGAGTGTAGAGTGTAGGGTATAGAGTGTAGAGTGTAGGGTATAGAGTGTAGGGTACAGAGTGTAGGGTATAGAGTGTAGGGTAGAGAGTGTAGAGTGTAGGGTATAGAGTGTAGGGTATAGAGTGTAGGGTATAGAGTGTAGAGTGTAGGGATTAGAGTGTAGGGTATAGAGTGTAGGGTGTGGAGTGTAGGGTATAGAGTGTAGAGTGTAGGGTATAGAGTGTATGGTATAGAGTGTAGGGTATAGAGTGTAGGGTGTAGAGTGTAGGGTATAGAGTGTAGGGTATAGAGTGTAGGGTATAGAGTGTAGGGTATAGAGTGTAGGGAATAGAGTGTAGAGTGTAAGGTATAGAGTGTAGAGTGTAGGGTATAGAGTGTAAGGTATAGAGTGTAGAGTGTAGGGATTAGAGTGTAGGGTATAGAGTGTAGGGTGTAGAGTGTAGGGTATAGAGTGTAGAGTGTAGGGTATAGAGTGTATGGTATAGAGTGTAGGGTATAGAGTCTAGGGTGTAGAGTGTAGGGTATAGAGTGTAGGGTATAGAGTGTAGGGTATAGAGTGTAGGGTATAGAGTGTAGGGAATAGAGTGTGGAGTGTAAGGTATAGAGTGTAGAGTGTAGGGTATAGAGTGTAGGGTATAGACTGTAGGGTATAGAGTGTAGGGTATAGAGTGTAGGGTATAGATTGTAGAGTGTAGGCTATAGAGTGTAGGGTATAGAGAGTAGAGTGTAGGGTATAGAGTGTAGGGTATAGAGTGTAGGGTATAGAGTGTAGGGTATAGAGTGTAGAGTGTAGGGTATAGTGTGTAGGGTATAGGTGCAGGGTGTAGAGTGTAGGGTATAGAGTGTAGGGTATAGAGTGTAGAGTGTAGGGTATAGAGTGTATGCTATAGAGTGTATGGTGTAGAGTGTATGGTATAGAGTGTAGGGTATAGAGTGTAGAGTGTATGGTATAGAGTGTAGGGTGTAGAGTGTAGGGTATAGAGTGTATGTTATAGAGTGTAGGGTATAGAGTGTAGGGTAGAGAGTGTAGAGTGTAGGGTATAGAGTGTAGGGTATAGAGTGTAGGGTATAGAGTGTAGAGTGTAGGGATTAGAGTGTAGGGTATAGAGTGTAGTGTGTAGAGTGTAGGGTATAGAGTGTAGAGTGTAGGGTATAGAGTGTAGGGTATAGAGTGTAGGGTATAGAGTGTAGGGTATAGAGTGTAGAGTGTAGGGTATAGTGTGTAGGGTATAGAGTGCAGGGTGTAGAGTGTAGGGTATAGAGTGTAGGGTATAGAGTGTAGAGTGTAGGGTATAGAGTGTATGCTATAGAGTGTATGGTGTAGAGTGTATGGTATAGAGTGTAGGGTATAGAGTGTAGAGTGTATGGTATAGAGTGTAGGGTGTAGAGCGTAGGGTATAGAGTGTATGTTATAGAGTGTAGGGTATAGAGTGTAGGGTAGAGAGTGTAGAGTGTAGGGTATAGAGTGTAGGGTATAGAGTGTAGGGTATAGAGTGTAGAGTGTAGGGATTAGAGTGTAGGGTATAGAGTGTAGTGTGTAGAGTGTAGGGTATAGAGTGTAGAGTGTAGGGTATAGAGTGTATGGTATAGAGTGTAGGGTATAGAGTGTAGGGTGTAGAGTGTAGGGTATAGAGTGTAGGGTATAGAGTGTAGGGTATAGAGTGTAGGGAATAGAGTGTAGAGTGTAAGGTATAGAGTGTAGAGTATAGGGCATAGAGTGTAGGGTATAGAGTGTAGAGTGTAGGGTATAGAGTGTAGAGTGTAGGGTATAGAGTGTAGGGTATAGAGTGTAGGGTATAGAGTGTAGGGTATAGAGTGTAGAGTGTAGGGTATAGAGTGTAGGGTATAGAGTGTAGGGAGTAGAGTGTAGGGTATAGAGTGTAGGGTTCAGAGTGTAGGGTATAGAGTGTAGGGTATAGAGTGTATGGTATAGAGTGTAGGGTATAGAGTGTAGGGTATAGAGTGTAGGGTATAGAGTGTAGGGTATAGAGTGTAGAGTGTAGGGTATAGAGTGTAGGGTAGAGAGTGTATGGTATAGAGTGTAGGGTATAGAGTGTAGGGTATAGAGTGTAGGGTATAGAGTGTAGGGTATAGAGTGTAGAGTGTCGGGATTAGAGTGTAGGGTATAGAGTGTAGGATGTAGAGTGTAGGGTATAGAGTGTAGAGTGTAGGGTATAGAGTGTATGGTATAGAGTGTAGGGTATAGAGTGTAGGGTGTAGAGTGTAGGGTATAGAGTGTAGGGTATAGAGTGTATGGTATAGAGTGTAGGGAATAGAGTGTAGAGTGTAAGGTATAGAGTGTAGAGTGTAGGGTATAGAGTGTAGGGTATAGACTGTAGGGTATAGAGTGTAGGGTATAGAGTGTAGGGTATAGATTGTAGAGTGTAGGCTATAGAGTGTAGGGAATAGAGTGTAGAGTGTAGGGTATAGAGTGTAGAGTATAGAGTGTAGGGTATAGAGTGTAGGGCATAGAGTGTAGGGTATAGAGTGTAGGGTATAGAGTGTAGGGTATAGAGTGTAGAGTGTAGGGCATCGAGTGTAGAGTGTAGGGTATAGAGTGTAGGGCATAGAGTGTAGGGTATAGAGTGTAGAGTGTAGGGTATAGAGTGTAGAGTGTAGGGTATAGAGTGTAGGGTATAGAGTGTAGGGTAGAGAGTGTAGGGTAGAGAGTGTAGAGTGTAGGGTATAGAGTGTAGGGTATAGAGTGTAGGGTATAGATTGTAGAGTGTAGGGATTATAGTGTAGTGTATAGGGTGTAGAGTGTAGGGTATAGAGTGTAGAGTGTAGGGTATAGAGTGTATGGTATAGAGTGTAGGGTATAGAGTGTGGGGTGTAGAGTGTAGGGTATAGAGTGTAGGGTACAGAGTGTAGGGAATAGAGTGTAGAGTGTAAGGTATAGAGTGTAGAGTGTAGGGCATAGAGTGTAGAGTGTAGGGTATAGAGTGTAGGGTATAGAGTGTAGGGTATAGAGTGTAGGGTATAGAGTGTAGGGTATAGAGTGTAGGGTATAGAGTGTAGAGTGTAGGGTATAGAGTGTAGAGTGTAGGGTATAGAGTGTAGAGTGTAGGGTATAGAGTGTAGGGTATAGAGTGTAGGGTATAGAGTGTAGAGTGTAGGGTATAGAGTGTAGAGTGTAGGGTATAGAGTGTAGGGTATAGTGTGCAGGGTATAGAGTGTAGGGTAGAGAGTGTAGAGTGTAGGGTATAGAGTGTAGGGTATAGAGTGTAGGGTATAGAGTGTAGAGTGTAGGGATTAGAGTGTAGGGTATAGAGTGTAGGGTATAGAGTGTAGGGTGTAGAGTGTAGGGTATAGAGTGTAGGGTATAGAGTGTAGGGTATAGAGTGTAGGGAATAGAGTGTAGAGTGTAAGGTATAGAGTGTAGAGTGTATGGTATAGAGTGTAAGGTATAGAGTGTAGAGTGTAGGGATTAGAGTGTAGGGTATAGAGTGTAGGGTGTAGAGTGTAGGGTATAGAGTGTAGAGTGTATGGTATAGAGTGTAGGGTATAGAGTGTAGGGTGTAGAGTGTAGGGTATAGAGTGTAGGGTATAGAGTGTAGGGTATAGAGTGTAGGGTATAGAGTGTAGGGAATAGAGTGTGGAGTGTAAGGTATAGAGTGTAGAGTGTAGGGTATAGAGTGTAGGGTATAGACTGTAGGGTATAGAGTGTAGGGTATAGAGTGTAGGGTATAGAGTGTAGGGTATAGATTGTAGAGTGTAGGCTATAGAGTGTAGGGTATAGAGAGTAGAGTGTAGGGTATACAGTGTAGGGTATAGAGTGTAGGGTATAGAGTGTAGGGTATAGAGTGTAGAGTGTAGGGTATAGTGTGTAGGGTATAGAGTGCAGGGTGTAGAGTGTAGGGTATAGAGTGTAGGGTATAGAGTGTAGAGTGTAGGGTATAGAGTGTATGCTATAGAGTGTATGGTGTAGAGTGTATGGTATAGAGTGTAGGGTATAGAGTGTAGAGTGTATGGTATAGAGTGTAGGGTGTAGAGTGTAGGGTATAGAGTGTATGTTATAGAGTGTAGGGTATAGAGTGTAGGGTAGAGAGTGTAGAGTGTAGGGTATAGAGTGTAGGGTATAGAGTGTAGGGTATAGAGTGTAGAGTGTAGGGATTAGAGTGTAGGGTATAGAGTGTAGTGTGTAGAGTGTAGGGTATAGAGTGTAGAGTGTAGGGTATAGAGTGTAGGGTATAGAGTGTAGGGTATAGAGTGTAGGGTATAGAGTGTAGAGTGTAGGGTATAGTGTGTAGGGTATAGAGTGCAGGGTGTAGAGTGTAGGGTATAGAGTGTAGGGTATAGAGTGTAGAGTGTAGGGTATAGAGTGTATGCTATAGAGTGTATGGTGTAGAGTGTATGGTATAGAGTGTAGGGTATAGAGTGTAGAGTGTAGGGTATAGAGTGTAGGGTATAGACTGTAGGGTATAGAGTGTAGGGTATAGAGTGTAGGGTATAGAGTGTAGGGTATAGATTGTAGAGTGTAGGCTATAGAGTGTAGGGTATAGAGAGTAGAGTGTAGGGTATAGAGTGTAGGGTATAGAGTGTAGGGTATAGAGTGTAGGGTATAGAGTGTAGGGTATAGAGTGTAGGGTATAGAGTGTAGAGTGTAGGGTATAGAGTGTAGGGTATAGAGTGTATGGTATAGAGTGTAGGGTATAGAGTGTAGGGTATAGAGTGTAGGGTATAGAGTGTAGGGTATAGAGTGTAGAGTGTCGGGATTAGAGTGTAGGGTATAGAGTGTAGGATGTAGAGTGTAGGGTATAGAGTGTAGAGTGTAGGGTATAGAGTGTATGGTATAGAGTGTAGGGTATAGAGTGTAGGGTGTAGAGTGTAGGGTATAGAGTGTAGGGTATAGAGTGTATGGTATAGAGTGTAGGGAATAGAGTGTAGAGTGTAAGGTATAGAGTGTAGAGTGTAGGGTATAGAGTGTAGGGTATAGACTGTAGGGTATAGAGTGTAGGGTATAGAGTGTAGGGTATAGATTGTAGAGTGTAGGCTATAGAGTGTAGGGAATAGAGTGTAGAGTGTAGGGTATAGAGTGTAGGGTATAGAGTGTAGGGTATAGAGTGTAGGGCATAGAGTGTAGGGTATAGAGTGTAGGGTATAGAGTGTAGGGTATAGAGTGTAGGGTATAGAGTGTAGAGTGTAGGGCATCGAGTGTAGAGTGTAGGGTATAGAGTGTAGGGCATAGAGTGTAGGGTATAGAGTGTAGAGTGTAGGGTATAGAGTGTAGAGTGTAGGGTATAGAGTGTAGGGTATAGAGTGTAGGGTAGAGAGTGTAGGGTAGAGAGTGTAGAGTGTAGGGTATAGAGTGTAGGGTATAGATTGTAGAGTGTAGGGATTATAGTGTAGTGTATAGAGTGTAGGGTGTAGAGTGTAGGGTATAGAGTGTAGAGTGTAGGGTATAGAGTGTATGGTATAGAGTGTAGGGTATAGAGTGTGGGGTGTAGAGTGTAGGGTATAGAGTGTAGGGTACAGAGTGTAGGGAATAGAGTGTAGAGTGTAAGGTATAGAGTGTAGAGTGTAGGGCATAGAGTGTAGAGTGTAGGGTATAGAGTGTAGGGTATAGAGTGTAGGGTATAGAGTGTAGGGTATAGAGTGTAGGGTATAGAGTGTAGAGTGTAGGGTATAGAGTGTAGAGTGTAGGGTATAGAGTGTAGGGTATAGTGTGCAGGGTATAGAGTGTAGGGTAGAGAGTGTAGAGTGTAGGGTATAGAGTGTAGGGTATAGAGTGTAGGGTATAGAGTGTAGAGTGTAGGGATTAGAGTGTAGGGTATAGAGTGTAGGGTATAGAGTGTAGGGTGTAGAGTGTAGGGTATAGAGTGTAGGGTATAGAGTGTAGGGTATAGAGTGTAGGGAATAGAGTGTAGAGTGTAAGGTATAGAGTGTAGAGTGTATGGTATAGAGTGTAAGGTATAGAGTGTAGAGTGTAGGGATTAGAGTGTAGGGTATAGAGTGTAGGGTGTAGAGTGTAGGGTATAGAGTGTAGAGTGTATGGTATAGAGTGTAGGGTATAGAGTGTAGGGTGTATAGTGTAGGGTATAGAGTGTAGGGTATAGAGTGTAGGGTATAGAGTGTAGGGTATAGAGTGTAGGGAATAGAGTGTGGAGTGTAAGGTATAGAGTGTAGAGTGTAGGGTATAGAGTGTAGGGTATAGAGTGTAGGGTATAGAGTGTAGGGTATAGATTGTAGAGTGTAGGCTATAGAGTGTAGGGTATAGAGAGTAGAGTGTAGGGTATAGAGTGTAGGGTATAGAGTGTAGGGTATAGAGTGTAGGGTATAGAGTGTAGAGTGTAGGGTATAGTGTGTAGGGTATAGAGTGCAGGGTGTAGAGTGTAGGGTATAGAGTGTAGGGTATAGAGTGTAGAGTGTAGGGTATAGAGTGTATGCTATAGAGTGTATGGTGTAGAGTGTATGGTATAGAGTGTAGGGTATAGAGTGTAGAGTGTATGGTATAGAGTGTAGGGTGTAGAGTGTAGGGTATAGAGTGTAGGGAATAGAGTGTGGAGTGTAAGGTATAGAGTGTAGAGTGTAGGGTATAGAGTGTAGGGTATAGAGTGTAGGGTATAGAGTGTAGGGTATAGATTGTAGAGTGTAGGCTATAGAGTGTAGGGTATAGAGAGTAGAGTGTAGGGTATAGAGTGTAGGGTATAGAGTGTATGGTATAGAGTGTAGGGTATAGAGTGTAGAGTGTAGGGTATAGTGTGTAGGGTATAGAGTGCAGGGTGTAGAGTGTAGGGTATAGAGTGTAGGGTATAGAGTGTAGAGTGTAGGGTATAGAGTGTATGCTATAGAGTGTATGGTGTAGAGTGTATGGTATAGAGTGTAGGGTATAGAGTGTAGAGTGTATGGTATAGAGTGTAGGGTGTAGAGTGTAGGGTATAGAGTGTATGTTATAGAGTGTAGGGTATAGAGTGTAGGGTAGAGAGTGTAGAGTGTAGGGTATAGAGTGTAGGGTATAGAGTGTAGGGTATAGAGTGTAGAGTGTAGGGATTAGAGTGTAGGGTATAGAGTGTAGTGTGTAGAGTGTAGGGTATAGAGTGTAGAGTGTAGGGTATAGAGTGTAGGGTATAGAGTGTAGGGTATAGAGTGTAGGGTATAGAGTGTAGAGTGTAGGGTATAGTGTGTAGGGTATAGAGTGCAGGGTGTAGAGTGTAGGGTATAGAGTGTAGGGTATAGAGTGTAGAGTGTAGGGTATAGAGTGTATGCTATAGAGTGTATGGTGTAGAGTGTATGGTATAGAGTGTAGGGTATAGAGTGTAGAGTGTAGGGTATAGAGTGTAGGGTATAGACTGTAGGGTATAGAGTGTAGGGTATAGAGTGTAGGGTATAGAGTGTAGGGTATAGATTGTAGAGTGTAGGCTATAGAGTGTAGGGTATAGAGAGTAGAGTGTAGGGTATAGAGTGTAGGGTATAGAGTGTAGGGTATAGAGTGTAGGGTATAGAGTGTAGAGTGTAGGGTATAGTGTGTAGGGTATAGAGTGCAGGGTGTAGAGTGTAGGGTATAGAGTGTAGGGTATAGAGTGTAGAGTGTAGGGTATAGAGTGTATGCTATAGAGTGTATGGTGTAGAGTGTATGGTATAGAGTGTAGGGTATAGAGTGTTGAGTGTATGGTATAGAGTGTAGGGTGTAGAGTGTAGGGTATAGAGTGTATGTTATAGAGTGTAGGGTATAGAGTGTAGGGTAGAGAGTGTAGAGTGTAGGGTATAGAGTGTAGGGTATAGAGTGTAGGGTATAGAGTGTAGAGTGTAGGGATTAGAGTGTAGGGTATAGAGTGTAGTGTGTAGAGTGTAGGGTATAGAGTGTAGAGTGTAGGGTATAGAGTGTAGGGTATAGAGTGTAGGGTATAGAGTGTAGGGTATAGAGTGTAGAGTGTAGGGTATAGTGTGTAGGGTATAGAGTGCAGGGTGTAGAGTGTAGGGTATAGAGTGTAGGGTATAGAGTGTAGAGTGTAGGGTATAGAGTGTATGCTATAGAGTGTATGGTGTAGAGTGTATGGTATAGAGTGTAGGGTATAGAGTGTAGAGTGTATGGTATAGAGTGTAGGGTGTAGAGTGTAGGGTATAGAGTGTATGTTATAGAGTGTAGGGTATAGAGTGTAGGGTAGAGAGTGTAGAGTGTAGGGTATAGAGTGTAGGGTATAGAGTGTAGGGTATAGAGTGTAGAATGTAGGGATTAGAGTGTAGGGTATAGAGTGTAGTGTGTAGAGTGTAGGGTATAGAGTGTAGAGTGTAGGGTATAGAGTGTATGGTATAGAGTGTAGGGTATAGAGTGTAGGGTGTAGAGTGTAGGGTATAGAGTGTAGGGTATAGAGTGTAGGGTATAGAGTGTAGGGAATAGAGTGTAGAGTGTAAGGTATAGAGTGTAGAGTATAGGGTATAGAGTGTAGGGTATAGAGTGTAGAGTGTAGGGATTAGAGTGTAGGGTATAGAGTGTAGGGTGTAGAGTGTAGGGTATAGAGTGTAGAGTGTAGGGTATAGAGTGTATGGTATAGAGTGTAGGGTATAGAGTGTAGGGTGTAGAGTGTAGGGTATAGAGTGTAGGGTATAGAGTGTAGGGTATAGAGTGTAAGGTATAGAGTGTAGGGAATAGAGTGTAGAGTGTAAGGTATAGAGTGTAGAGTGTAGGGTATAGAGTGTAGGGTATAGACTGTAGGGTATAGAGTGTAGGGTATAGAGTGTAGGGTATAGAGTGTAGGGTATAGAGTGTAGGGTATAGAGTGTAGAGTGTAGGGTATAGTGTGTAGGGTATAGAGTGCAGGGTGTAGAGTGTAGGGTATAGAGTGTAGGGTATAGAATGTAGAGTGTAGGGTATAGAGTGTATGCTATAGAGTGTATGGTGTAGAGTGTATGGTATAGAGTGTAGGGTATAGAGTGTAGAGTGTAGGGTATAGAGTGTAGGGTATAGAGTGTATGTTATAGAGTGTAGGGTATAGAGTGTAGAGTGTAGGGTATAGAGTTTAGAGTGTAGGGTATAGAGTGTAGGGTATAGAGTGTAAGGTATAGAGTGTAGGGTGTAGAG
This sequence comes from Ranitomeya imitator, assembly GCF_032444005.1. Lineage (NCBI taxonomy): Eukaryota > Metazoa > Chordata > Amphibia > Anura > Dendrobatidae > Ranitomeya > Ranitomeya imitator. The sequence continues at coordinate 6,927 of NW_027193928.1, read as the reverse complement.
TGTAGGGTATAGATTGTAGGGTATAGAGTGTAGGGTATAGAGTGTACGGTATAGAGTGTAGGGTATGGAGTGTATGGTCTAGAGTGTAGGGTATAGAGTGTAGAGTGTAGGGTATAGAGTGTAGGGTATAGAGTGTAGGGTATAGAGTGTAGGGTATAGAGTGTAGGGTATAGAGTGTAGGGTATAGAGTGTAGAGTGCAGGGTATAGAGTTTAGAGTGTAGGGTATAGAGTGTAGGGTATAGAGTGTAAGGTATAGAGTGTAGGGTGTAGAGTGTAGGGTATAGAGTGTAGGGTATAGGGTGTAGGGTATAGAGTGTAGGGTATAGAGTGTAGGGTACAGAGTGTATGGTATAGAGTGTAGGGTATAGAGTGTAGGGTATAGAGTGTATGGTATAGAGTGTAGGGTATAGAGTGTAGGGTATAGAGTGTATGTTATAGAGTGTAGGGTATAGAGCGTAGAGTGTAGGGTATAGAGTGTAGAGTGTAGAGTGTAGGGTATAGAGTGTAGAGTGTAGGGTATAGAGTGTAGAGTGTAGGGTATAGAGTTTAGAGTGTAGGGTATAGAGTGTAGGGTATAGAGTGTAAGGTGTAGAGTGTAGGGTATAGAGTGTAGGGTATAGAGTGTAGGGTATAGAGTGTAGGGTATAGAGTGTAGGGTATAGAGTGTATGGTATAGAGTGTAGAGTGTAGGGTATAGAGTTTAGAGTGTAGGGTATAGAGTGTAAGGTATAGAGTCTAGGGTGTAGAGTGTAGGGTATAGAGTGTAGGGTATAGAGTGTATGGTATAGAGTGTACGGTATAGAGTGTAGGGTATAGAGTGTATGGTATAGAGTGTAGGGTATAGAGTGTAGGGTATAGAGTGTAGGGTATAGAGTGTATGGTATAGATTGTAGGGTATAGAGTGTAGGGTGTAGAGTGTATGTTATAGAGTGTAGGGTATAGACTGTAGGGTATAGAGTTTAGAGTGTAGGGTATAGAGAGTAGGGTATAGAGTGTAAGGTATAGCGTGTAGGGTGTAGAGTGTAGGGTATAGAGTGTAGGGCATAGGGTGTTGGGTATAGAGTGTAGGGTATAGAGTGTAGAGTGTAGGGTATAGAGTGTAGGGTATAGAGTGTAGGGTATAGAGTGTAGAGTGTAGGGTATAGAGTGTAGGGTATTGAGTGTAGGGTATAGAGTGTAGGGTATAGAGTGTAGGGTATAGAGTGTAGAGTGTAGGGTATAGAGTGTAGGGTATTGAGTGTAGGGTATAGAGTGTAGGGTATAGAGTGTAGGGTATAGAGTGTAGAGTTTAGGGTATAGAGTGTAGAGTGTAGGGTATAGAGTGTAGGGTATAGAGTGTAGGGTATAGAGTGTAGGGTAGAGAGTGTAGAGTGTAGGATATAGAGTGTAGGGTATAGAGTGTAGGGTATAGAGTGTAGAGTGTAGGGATGAAAGTGTAGGGTATAGAGTGTAGGGTGTAGAGTGTAGGGTATAGAGTGTAGAGTGTAGGGTATAGAGTGTATGATATAGAGTGTAGGGTATAGAGTGTAGGGTGTAGAGTGTAGGGTATAGAGTGTAGGGTATAGAGTGTAGGGTATAGAGTGTAGAGTGTAGGGTATAGAGTGTAGAGTGTAGGGTATAGAGTGTAGGGTACAGAGTGTAGGGTATAGAGTGTAGGGTAGAGAGTGTAGAGTGTAGGGTATAGAGTGTAGGGTATAGAGTGTAGGGTATAGAGTGTAGAGTGTAGGGATTAGAGTGTAGGGTATAGAGTGTAGGGTGTGGAGTGTAGGGTATAGAGTGTAGAGTGTAGGGTATAGAGTGTATGGTATAGAGTGTAGGGTATAGAGTGTAGGGTGTAGAGTGTAGGGTATAGAGTGTAGGGTATAGAGTGTAGGGTATAGAGTGTAGGGTATAGAGTGTAGGGAATAGAGTGTAGAGTGTAAGGTATAGAGTGTAGAGTGTAGGGTATAGAGTGTAAGGTATAGAGTGTAGAGTGTAGGGATTAGAGTGTAGGGTATAGAGTGTAGGGTGTAGAGTGTAGGGTATAGAGTGTAGAGTGTAGGGTATAGAGTGTATGGTATAGAGTGTAGGGTATAGAGTCTAGGGTGTAGAGTGTAGGGTATATAGTGTAGGGTATAGAGTGTAGGGTATAGAGTGTAGGGTATAGAGTGTAGGGAATAGAGTGTGGAGTGTAAGGTATAGAGTGTAGAGTGTAGGGTATAGAGTGTAGGGTATAGACTGTAGGGTATAGAGTGTAGGGTATAGAGTGTAGGGTATAGATTGTAGAGTGTAGGCTATAGAGTGTAGGGTATAGAGAGTAGAGTGTAGGGTATAGAGTGTAGGGTATAGAGTGTAGGGTATAGAGTGTAGAGTGTAGGGTATAGTGTGTAGGGTATAGAGTGCAGGGTGTAGAGTGTAGGGTATAGAGTGTAGGGTATAGAGTGTAGAGTGTAGGGTATAGAGTGTATGCTATAGAGTGTATGGTGTAGAGTGTATGGTATAGAGTGTAGGGTATAGAGTGTAGAGTGTATGGTATAGAGTGTAGGGTGTAGAGTGTAGGGTATAGAGTGTATGTTATAGAGTGTAGGGTATAGAGTGTAGGGTAGAGAGTGTAGAGTGTAGGGTATAGAGTGTAGGGTATAGAGTGTAGGGTATAGAGTGTAGAGTGTAGGGATTAGAGTGTAGGGTATAGAGTGTAGTGTGTAGAGTGTAGGGTATAGAGTGTAGAGTGTAGGGTATAGAGTGTAGGGTATAGAGTGTAGGGTATAGAGTGTAGGGTATAGAGTGTAGAGTGTAGGGTATAGTGTGTAGGGTATAGAGTGCAGGGTGTAGAGTGTAGGGTATGGAGTGTAGGGTATAGAGTGTAGAGTGTAGGGTATAGAGTGTATGCTATAGAGTGTATGGTGTAGAGTGTATGGTATAGAGTGTAGGGTATAGAGTGTAGAGTGTATGGTATAGAGTGTAGGGTGTAGAGTGTAGGGTATAGAGTGTATGTTATAGAGTGTAGGGTATAGAGTGTAGGGTAGAGAGTGTAGAGTGTAGGGTATAGAGTGTAGGGTATAGAGTGTAGGGTATAGAGTGTAGAGTGTAGGGATTAGAGTGTAGGGTATAGAGTGTAGTGTGTAGAGTGTAGGGTATAGAGTGTAGAGTGTAGGGTATAGAGTGTATGGTATAGAGTGTAGGGTATAGAGTGTAGGGTGTAGAGTGTAGGGTATAGAGTGTAGGGTATAGAGTGTAGGGTATAGAGTGTAGGGAATAGAGTGTAGAGTATAAGGTATAGAGTGTAGAGTATAGGGTATAGAGTGTAGGGTATAGAGTGTAGAGTGTAGGGATTAGAGTGTAGGGTATAGAGTGTAGGGTGTAGAGTGTAGGGTATAGAGTGTAGAGTGTAGGGTATAGAGTGTATGGTATAGAGTGTAGGGTATAGAGTGTAGGGTGTAGAGTGTAGGGTATAGAGTGTAGGGTATAGAGTGTAGGGTATAGAGTGTAAGGTATAGAGTGTAGGGAATAGAGTGTAGAGTGTAAGGTATAGAGTGTAGAGTGTAGGGTATAGAGTGTAGGGTATAGACTGTAGGGTATAGAGTGTAGGGTATAGAGTGTAGGGTATAGAGTGTAGGGTATAGAGTGTAGGGTATAGAGTGTAGGGTATAGAGTGTAGAGTGTAGAGTATAGTGTGTAGGGTATAGAGTGCAGGGTGTAGAGTGTAGGGTATAGAGTGTAGGGTATAGAATGTAGAGTGTAGGGTATAGAGTGTATGCTATAGAGTGTATGGTGTAGAGTGTATGGTATAGAGTGTAGGGTATAGAGTGTAGAGTGTAGGGTATAGAGTGTAGGGTATAGAGTGTATGTTATAGAGTGTAGGGTATAGAGTGTAGAGTGTAGGGTATAGAGTTTAGAGTGTAGGGTATAGAGTGTAGGGTATAGAGTGTAAGGTATAGAGTGTAGGGTGTAGAGTGTAGGGTATAGATTGTAGGGTATAGAGTGTAGGGTATAGAGTGTACGGTATAGAGTGTAGGGTATGGAGTGTATGGTCTAGAGTGTAGGGTATAGAGTGTAGAGTGTAGGGTATAGAGTGTAGGGTATAGAGTGTAGGGTATAGAGTGTAGGGTATAGAGTGTAGGGTATAGAGTGTAGAGTGCAGGGTATAGAGTTTAGAGTGTAGGGTATAGAGTGTAGTGTGTAGAGTGTAGGGTATAGAGTGTAGAGTGTAGGGTATAGAGTGTATGGTATAGAGTGTAGGGTATAGAGTGTAGGGTGTAGAGTGTAGGGTATTGAGTGTAGGGTATAGAGTGTAGGGTATAGAGTGTAGGGAATAGAGTGTAGAGTGTAAGTATAGAGTGTAGAGTATAGGGTATAGAGTGTAGGGTATAGAGTGTAGAGTGTAGGGATTAGAGTGTAGGGTATAGAGTGTAGGGTGTAGAGTGTAGGGTATAGAGTGTAGAGTGTAGGGTATAGAGTGTATGGTATAGAGTGTAGGGTATAGAGTGTAGGGTATAGAGTGTAGGGTATAGAGTGTAGGGTATAGAGTGTAAGGTATAGAGTGTAGGGTATAGAGTGTAGGGTATAGAGTGTAGAGTGTAGAGTATAGTGTGTAGGGTATAGAGTGCAGGGTGTAGAGTGTAGGGTATAGAGTGTAGGGTATAGAATGTAGAGTGTAGGGTATAGAGTGTATGCTATAGAGTGTATGGTGTAGAGTGTATGGTATAGAGTGTAGGGTATAGAGTGTAGAGTGTAGGGTATAGAGTGTAGGGTATAGAGTGTATGTTATAGAGTGTAGGGTATAGAGTGTAGAGTGTAGGGTATAGAGTTTAGAGTGTAGGGTATAGAGTGTAGGGTATAGAGTGTAAGGTATAGAGTGTAGGGTGTAGAGTGTAGGGTATAGATTGTAGGGTATAGAGTGTAGGGTATAGAGTGTACGGTATAGAGTGTAGGGTGTAGAGTGTAGGGTATAGATTGTAGGGTATAGAGTGTAGGGTATAGAGTGTACGGTATAGAGTGTAGGGTATGGAGTGTATGGTCTAGAGTGTAGGGTATAGAGTGTAGAGTGTAGGGTATAGAGTGTAGGGTGTAGAGTGTATGTTATAGAGTGTAGGGTATAGAGTGTAGGGTATAGAGTTTAGAGTGTAGGGTATAGAGAGTAGGGTATAGAGTGTAAGGTATAGAGTGTAGGGTGTAGAGTGTAGGGTATAGAGTGTAGGGCATAGGGTGTAGGGTATAGAGTGTAGGGTATAGAGTGTAGAGTGTAGGGTATAGAGTGTAGGGTATAGAGTGTAGGGTATAGAGTGTAGAGTGTAGGGTATAGAGTGTAGGGTATTGAGTGTAGGGTATAGAGTGTAGGGTATAGAGTGTAGGGTATAGAGTGTAGAGTTTAGGGTATAGAGTGTAGAGTGTAGGGTATAGAGTGTAGGGTATAGAGTGTAGGGTATAGAGTGTAGGGTAGAGAGTGTAGAGTGTAGGATATAGAGTGTAGGGTATAGAGTGTAGGGTATAGAGTGTAGAGTGTAGGGATTAAAGTGTAGGGTATAGAGTGTAGGGTGTAGAGTGTAGGGTATAGAGTGTAGAGTGTAGGGTATAGAGTGTATGATATAGAGTGTAGGGTATAGAGTGTAGGGTGTAGAGTGTAGGGTATAGAGTGTTGGGCATAGAGTGTAGGGTATAGAGTGTAGGGTATAGAGTGTAGAGTGTAGGGTATAGAGTGTATGGTATAGAGTGTAGGGTATAGAGTGTAGGGTATAGAGTGTAGGGCAAAGAGTGTAGGGTATAGAGTGTAGGGTATAGAGTGTAGGGTATAGAGTGTAGGGTATAGAGTGTAGGGTATATAGTGTAGAGTGTAGGGTATAGAGTGTAGGGTATAAAGTGTAGGGCAAAGAGTGTAGGGTATAGAGTGTAGGGTATAGAGTGTAGGGTATAGAGTGTAGGGTATAGAGTGTAGGGTATATAGTGTAGAGTGTAGGGTATAGAGTGTAGGGTATAGAGTGTAGGGTATAGAGTGTAGGGTATATAGTGTAGAGTGTAGGGTATAGAGTGTAGGGTATAGAGTGTAGGGTATAGAGTGTAGGGTATAGAGTGCAGGGTATAGAGTGTAGAGTGTAGGGTATAGAGTGTAGAGTGTAGGGTATAGAGTGTAGGGTATAGAGTGTAGGGTATAGAGTGTAGGGTATAGAGTGTAGAGTGTAGGGTATAGAGTGTAGGGTATAGAGTGTAGGGAGTAGAGTGTAGGGTATAGAGTGTAGGGTTCAGAGTGTAGGGTATAGAGTGTAGGGTATAGAGTGTATGGTATAGAGTGTAGGGTATAGAGTGTAGGGTATAGAGTGTAGGGTATAGAGTGTAGGGTATAGAGTGTAGAGTGTAGGGTATACAGTGTAGGGTATAGAGTGTATGGTATAGAGTGTAGGGTATAGAGTGTAGGGTATAGAGTGTAGGGTATAGAGTGTAGGGTATAGAGTGTAGAGTGTCGGGATTAGAGTGTAGGGTATAGAGTGTAGGATGTAGAGTGTAGGGTATAGAGTGTAGAGTGTAGGGTATAGAGTGTATGGTATAGAGTGTAGGGTATAGAGTGTAGGGTGTAGAGTGTAGGGTATAGAGTGTAGGGTATAGAGTGTATGGTATAGAGTGTAGGGAATAAAGTGTAGAGTGTAAGGTATAGAGTGTAGAGTGTAGGGTATAGAGTGTAGGGTATAGACTGTAGGGTATAGAGTGTAGGGTATAGAGTGTAGGGTATAGATTGTAGAGTGTAGGCTATAGAGTGTAGGGAATAGAGTGTAGAGTGTAGGGTATAGAGTGTAGGGTATAGAGTGTAGGGTATAGAGTGTAGGGTATAGAGTGTAGGGCATAGAGTGTAGGGTATAGAGTGTAGGGTATAGAGTGTAGGGTATAGAGTGTAGAGTGTAGGGCATCGAGTGTAGAGTGTAGGGTATAGAGTGTAGGGCATAGAGTGTAGGGTATAG
>NW_027193927.1:0-25145 GCF_032444005.1 Ranitomeya imitator | reverse complement strand
ATTATTTTATCAAATACATTTAGAATAAATTGATATAATTCATTGTTTTGAATTTTCTGATTAATATTTAAAACCAAATTATTAAAATGTAGTTATTAATTGTTTACTATTTTCTTGTTGTAATAAAATTATTAATTTCATTATCATTACACAGTTGATCTAATTCTGATGATATAGTAGTTGGTAATAACGGCGATATAGGGATCAGTAGTAGTAGTATTATTATATAAAATTAAGTAAACTTCCATTTATTTTATTTATTATATGATGAAAAAAAAGGTTACATCTCTTTAAAGCTCTTCGATCGAGTTTTTCCCCCCTTTCTCTTTCTTGATTAAAAGTTGAAATCACGGCTTTTACCGAGTCTCTTTCGGAATCTATATGATTTAAACTTATCAAAAATGCCCTTAAAATGAAAAAAAATTAGTCATTAAATATTTATAATTTTGTTCAATAGCCACTAATACAAGTATTCTATAATAAATTTTTTTTTAAATATTCCTTTTCTAAAAAAGGAAAATTAGACCATATTGAGTTAAAAAAAATTACCATCTTTTAAATCATTTATTAAAAGTACCTCATTTATTATTTGTATAAATGTATTACATTTTTTAATTTCATCATCATTTTTATTATTTTGATTTTTTTTTATTTCTTCATATAGCGTTTTATTGTTATATAATAAATCATTTATATTTTTTTATTATATCATTTAGTATTGGTGATGGTGGTGATGATGGTGGTTGTATTATTATTTTTTCTGTTAATAATTTATTCAAAAATATATAAATTTTTTTCGTTTTTATTTAATTCATCGCACCAAATTATAATTATTTCATAAATTTTATTTAAATGTTCATCTAACTGGTCATTTTTAATTTTAGCATTTAATAATTTACTTTCATCAATTTTTTGTTTTAAACTATTCAAATCATCCATCATTAAAATATCTTTTATATTTATTATCATTTGGTTTAAAATTGAATTATTACTATTCACGAGTGATAATTTATCTTGTAAATGTTTTTGTTGAATAATAGATGTATTATTCTGTTGAACTTGATATTCATTTAGTTTCTTTTCATAATCTTGAAACGCTCGATTTGAATTTGTCATAATTGTATATTTCCATTGTTCTTGTATTTTTTGATAACTAAAATATAAATATTTGAAAATTAAAATTGATAATTTGAGACCTTGAATCCAATGAGGAATGTTGGGAAAATTGTAATATAATCGATTAATATTTTCGTATCCCGAAAGAATAGAATTTAATAATTGTGTACTAGTTAAAAAATATTTAGGAGAATCATTATTTAAAAAATCGACATCATCGATGGCTTTATTTAAATCTTTTATCAATACTTCATACGTACATTTTAAGTAATTATCAAAATTGGGTGGTATATACATGTAAGGATTAGAGCTATAAGATAATAGTGTATCTATGTTTGTAAGTTTATTTATATCTTCTAATTGTATTACATGATTTGTACTTACTATTTTTATTACTGTTGTATTTTTTTTGAATCATATAATATAAATAGTTTGTTATTAATGAATGGTAATTACTTTCTTATTTTGTAAATCATTTAAAATAATAGAATCATCACTCTCACTTTGAGTAAGAATATTTTTTAATAAAGAAAATAACAATTCGTGGTATTGATTAAGAGCACCTTCGTAATTTTTATTACGTAATGCCGTATATATATTATTAGCAGACATTTTTAATATATATTTTTCATTATTAATAATAATATTTTTATATATATATCCATCAATGTTATTATTATGTAAAATAATTTTTTTTATGTTTTAATTTATTTAACAATTTTTTGTTTTTAAAAAAATATTAGATAATTCTTTTATATTAAAATAATTATTAATTTTATTACTACTATTTATGACGGATATACAATGTTTATTATTATTGGTAGTAATCGGATCTATATTGTCAAACAATTGATTTAATGTTTCATAATTAGTATTATTAATAAATGTCATAATCATCAGACAAGAAGAGTGGAAAAGATAATAAATTATCATCATCAACATTCATTACTTCTTCTTTTTTATCATTATTATTATTATTTTGAATAATTAATAATTTTCTTTTTTTTGTACGTAAATCATCATTTTCATTCATCTCAACCAAATTTTTTCTTTTTTTATTATTATTATTACCAAACAATATCATCATCATTATCATTATTATTATTTTGAGAGGTTAATAGTTTTTTATTTAAATCATCATCATCATTATTATTACTATTATTATTTTGAGAGATTAATAGTTTTTTATTTAAATCATCATCATTATTATTATTATTATTATTTTGAGAAATTTCTTCTTTTTCAAGAAGGAAATTGTTGTTTTTGTTGTTTATTTTGAGTTAATATATTTATTAAATCATCATCAGTAATTTTTTTTCTTTTTTTTGAGCATTTTCTTCAAATGGTCGTTTTCGTTTTTTTATCGTTTTGATGGGTTAATAGTAGATTTAGATCATCATCAATTCTTATTCTTTTTTGCTGTTGAGAAATTTCTTTTGTTTCACGAATTCGTTTCTTATTAAAAGTTTCTAACATGGAAAAAAAGTCGGATGTGGGGATATTCATTTTTTAATTTATTATTTTAAAATACTATATATTATTATTATATTTTATATTTTATATTATTATTAAACAAATCATTCGCTAAATACAATGACATAAAAGATATTCGTTCAATATGATATTCCTGAAAATTTATTAAATGACTCTGTAATATTTAAAAATTTTAATTTATTATTATTATAATAATAATAATTATAATCAAAATAATATTTTTCAAGATTCAATTTTGAACTAGAAAGAAAGATAGGTTTATTTGATATAATCTTTTCATTTATTAATATATTATTATTTAAAAATTTATATGGTATATTTGTTTTTTCTTTCCATTTTTCATCCGGATTATGAAAACCGTAATCATATACATAATCATTTTCTATAATAAATTTTCTATTTAATTTATTTAATAAACTCGTTACAAAATTTTTTTTTTTGTTCTTTCGTAGCCCAATTGTATAATTTTATAAAAATGTTTTTGATCATCATCATCATCATAATTAAAATAATAATTCCAGTGCTTAGTAGATTCATCATTGACCGACGTTTTTACAATATGAAAAGGTAAAATGATTGGTGAATATATGATTAAAGATGGTTTAATATAATCTAAGGGGATTTTTATTTTATTATTATTATCAATAAACATTATAAAATTTTTTATACGTTAAAGACTAATATAATAATATAATTTTTTTAATATTATTTTACTTTATATTCTTAATATATATATATATTTAACCAATCCACCCATCCAAGTAATATATGTATGGCTATAAAAAACCTTCAAAGGTTCATTTGAGTAAGATGTATTTTTATATATATATATATAAAATATTTTTAAATAATAAAAAATTTTAATTTTTTTCATATATATTTAATATATATATATATATTTATGAAAAAACTTTTATAATAAAAAATAAAAAAAAATTTAATATTTATTACCTACCAAATTGGATAATTTACCTAGTTCATTTATTTGATGATCGATGCTTTTAAAGCCGGACTGAAAATTATCGTTTCTCGTCTGGTTTAGATCAAAATTATTAAAATTAGAATTTGTTTTTCCCAACCCGAATATATGTGTTGTTAAATTTATTAAACATTCTTGATGTATAATTATCATCATTATCATTATTATAAAATGTATAGAATCCAAAATAATCATCATCATTATTATTATTAACAACAATATTATTAACTATACTAATTTTTAAATATGTGGGTATTTCATCTTCACGAAACAGGATTTCATGATCGATCATCCATTCATAATGTTTTATATTTAAAATAAATTTTCTATTTTTTTCAACTCAAACCCCCGTTGATCATTTTCTTTTAAAAAATATCTTCAACACCCTCACATAAAAGTTGGTATGCGAGACCTTTTCCTTTTTCAGGAATATGGTTAAAGAAAAAATTAACATTTGTAGTAATGAGAATCCAACCAAAATTTAATTGATCATCTTGTTCATTCGCATCATTGTATTGTGAAAAAAATAACATAAGCGCTTTTCAACATCTTTATAATTTATTCTGGCGCATAATTTGATATTTTTTATTTTAGGAGAAGCTTCATCACTAAAATATAATATATGTTTATTAAAGTAATAAAGTCTATCAATAACGTCTCTATATAAAGCCGGCTTGAACCCGCGCCACAGATCTCTACGCGAAATCCGAAGCTGCTGCTGTAACCGACTGAGCCATCGAGGCTCTATTACTACTACTAATTGACATTATTTATTTCAACTAAATTGGGGTACATAATATCTCATATTTAAATTCATTTATTTAAAAAATAAAATTAATATTTATTATTTTAAAAATAATTTTATATTTTACTTTTTTATTATTATTATATATATATATATATATATATTTAAAATATAAATAAAAATAAAATTTTCAACTGTGAGAGCTGTATATAATAATTCATTATTGCAACAACAAAAAATATTTTATTAAAAATCATTCAAATGTGATATATATTATAAAAAGATAATAATAAACTAAAAAAGAAATATATTACAACAAAAAACTTTTCTCTTTTAAAAAAAGCATCACTAGGAATTGAGCATGATGGGCTTGTTTTAAGAGAGCTCTTCTGGATGAAAAAGAAAATTTTCTACCCGTAAAAAGAAGAAAATTATTTAATAATAATAAATCACAACATCCCAATTTTAAGAGCATCGATCCAGCCATTAAAGTTATTAATGATTTAGATCCACGAGTATTTTCTAATAAATACCTTTGGAAAACGATCCCCGAGGAATTGAATGAATTGCAAACATTTAAATTCAATCCAGAAAATATTGACAGGATTTATTGTGTTTCTAATGATTGGGAATTACTCCAGGTAGTGGGTCGCTTACATTATAACAAAGATTTTCTCGTTTATTTTGAAATAGTAAATTTTTTATAATAATAATAATAATAAATCCATTAAAAATAGAAAAGGTGATAGTGGTGTTTTTATACATTAGCAGAGATGTTAATTTATTTATGACGTTGTGTATGACCATAAGTGATTGGAATAGTGGGTAAAAGAATAATAAATGATGTAAAAAAATGGGATTATATTAAAAAAATCTTTACAAGCTGATGGAATTCAAGTTGATTTATTACCAGAATTTGATGAAAAGTTTCAAAAAGCTTTAGAATTATATAACTCTTTTTAAATATATATATACACAAAATAAATAATAATTTTAAAAAATAGAAACATATACTCTAAATTTTTATTTTATACCAAAAATATATATATGTAAAATAAAAGTAAAAGGAGCAATATTAATTGATGGATATTTTTTTATAAAATATAACATCAACAATATATATTATATTTTGTATTTTAAACAATTTAATTGTAAAAAAAAAATATAAAATATTTTTTTAATATTATATTATTATATATCATATATATATATATATATAATTTTAATGACAAAGATTTATATATATATATATTTATTAAAAAAATGATAAATAAAATTATATATATACATAAATATGAGATTTTTTAGTTATTTCATTATCATCTTCATAACCACGTTAAAATGAAAAATATATTTTCTCTTTCATCTTGGTTAAAAAAATTTTTTCCTCTTCCTTCTTCTTCTTCAAATATAAAAGGAAATAAATAATATTCTGGGAAATGAATAAAAAAATTATTAATAATATTATTATTTATTATATATATACGTTTAAAAAATGAGGAATAACAAAACGGACAGTTGTTGTTGTTGTTATTATTATTATAATAAAAAAAGTTTTTACAAATTATACAATATCGCATAAACTCCATTTTTTAGTTATATACCCGTAGAACCAAAAACCCTTCATTCCTCTTCCAAATTCCTCCTCCTTTTTTATATTATTATTTTCTAATAAATCAGGACATATAGTTTGACATAATCTTTTACTAGCTAAGGTATCATTTTTATTTATTAAAACAGTATTATGTATAGATGTATTCATTAAAATTAATCTATTGGCCACATCTTTTATTCTGACAGATTTTTGAGCTAATTTTTTATCAATATTAAAGTACATTAAATAATTCTGGGGGGGTGGTGACGATGAAATATTTTTTAAATCAATATTCTTGGTACTATTGGGGGGCAAGATAATTTCTTGACAACTAGTTATAATATCCATTTTCTTTTTGTTTTTTATTTTATAAAAATATGAATAAGAAATATATATATATATATATATATATATATTAGAATATAAAAAAATTTAATTAATAATTGTATTATTATTATTATTTTTTTAAAAAAAATTGTTGAAGCTCACGAAAAAGTAAACTATCGTTATTATTATTATTATTTATTATATTCATATTTCCATTTTCTTGATTATTATTATTATTATTTATTAACATTCCATGTTTATTTAAAATTAATTTCAATTGTTGAGAAACCTTTTCATCTATTTCATCCGTTGATATATTCATAAAGGGAGGAAGAGGAAATTCAGGAAGAGAACGTAATAAATTATTTATTGTTAATATAATGTCTTGAAATATTTCTGGTGAAAAAGATTCATTATTATTATTATTAATTCGATCTAATTCTATTTCTGGTAAAGTTTCTGGAATTTCATCGTGATAAGTAAACAAAGTTTTTGTGTCTATGGGTAACGTAGAGGAAGAATCTTCTAAAAATGGTAAATGACGAATATGACGGTTGTTGTTGTTATTATTATTATTAAAGCTCATTTTTTAATTTTATATTATTATTTTATTATATATATTAGTAAATGTTTTAATATAAAAAAAAATATATATATATTTTTTCATCATAAAAGAAAAATGTATATTCCTTTTTAATAAAATCTATCTTTACCGTGTTTTTCATTCCACTCTTTCTTTTTTAAAAGACTAGAGCCTGTAAAGGTTCCAATAGATAAAATTTGATTCGTTTCATTTTCGCAAATAAAATAAAAGGAAATGGACGATTGAGTATAATTTCTGGTAATGCACCATCGCACATTAAAGCACTTGATGTAGATTTTACAGTTGTACCCCCCTCATCATTTTTAATATAAATCTCCGTTTCATAATTTACGTGTTTTACATCAACATTTGTTATTATTTTCTTCATCATCATCATCATCATTCTTCTTAAACATGTTATCTAAACACAGGGGCATCTGCGTTAAATGCTTTAATTCGGGTATATTTTCAAATGTTTCGTTTAATGTATATTTCCCTTTGCGACTAAATTTAGGCATTTTGAAGGAAATTGATAATGATGATTTTTGGGTCATAAGAGACGGGAGATTGGAAATACGATTATCATTATCGTACAATATATTGTTTATTAATTCTTGAGATGTAACTATTTTTTCGGGAAGAATAATATACATACTACTATTTTTATAAGGCATCTTATATACTGTACAATTTAAATTATTATTATATTTTATATTTATACTTTTTATACTAAACAATCCTTCATATTTCATCATAGGAACGGTACAAATTCCTTTATTATTAGGAAGATTAAAAATTCCATTTTCATCCGTATCTTGTTTTTTAAATTGATTTTTTCCACTGGTCAGAAAAAATTGATTTGGAATAAAATATATATTTCTTATCATTGGGAATTTCTTGCATAATTTTATCATTCTTCCACCCATGATTCGTAGCCCATGCATTTATAGCATTTAAATCATTGTTATTTGTTGGCATAGGTAAAATACCAAATATTACATTATCAGAGAGAAATTGGTTAACCAAAATTTTAAATTTGGGATTAATTACATTATATTGCTGTTTTGGTATGAATATAACAACAATGTGCTGACAACAACGAGAGGAAGAATTTTTAAGTAAATTTAAGAGTTCATCATCATCATTATTATTATTTACGGCTAAAATTATTGGTTTTATTAAATTGATAATACTTTGGCCGTCTAAAACTGGATCATCATCAGCTGTAAAATAATTTCTAGCGAGAGTTTTAAAGAAATTTACAAACCATTCATTATTATTATTATTATTTTTAAAACTCGCAGCAGCAGTAGCAGCCATAATGATTTCTTTTCAATTAATATTTTTATTTTCAAATACTTAGTCTTTATATAAAAAATATTTTTTTAATAATTTAAATTATTTTATTTAAATATGTATATATATGAAAATGATAATTAAAGGTAAAAATAAATTTTTTTTTTAATTTTATCTATTAAAAATACTTTAATTATATATATATATATATATATATATCTTTTATATAAAAATTTTATCAAAATATATATATATATTTATAAAAATATAAATTAAAAGTAAAAATAAAGTTCCTTTTTTTTATTTTATTTATTAAAAATATTTCTAATCTACAAAGTAAAACTGTGAAAAAAGGAAGAATATAACTATATATATATATTTTTATTAATTATTCAATGGGATTTGTAAATGTGCCCACATACAAAATTCTATTCGTGTTTTCGTTACATACACAATACACAAATGGTTTATTCAGATTAATAACATCATGATGAGATTCATCTTTGTCAATGTAATCCGTCATCGCACATAATCCAAAACTACGAATTACCGTTCCTTTTTCATCATTATCAATCTCTATTATATTACTAAAATGTAGTGGAAACATTTCTTTGCCAATATTACAATTTTCTTTAAACATTCCATGATAATTTGATACCTCGTTAAACAAAAAACCCAATTGAGGTATTTTTTCATTAATGAGTTTTTTCAAATAATGATATGTCTTTTTGAATTTGAATTTGGGGCATAAAAATATTTTTATACATAGTTTTCTCACCTCTTTTATTCATTAAATTTATTACGTTACTCATGTTGGGAATAATATTTTTTATTTAATTCTTTAGCCGTGGATATTTTATCTGGTAAAATTACAAGCATAGAGTGACAACTACCTTCGGCATTTTCATACGGAAAACTGATAAATATTACACAGTAAATCACCAAACTTGTAATCATTTACCCGAATTTATCAAAGTTTTTATATTCCGTTCCATCATGGGAATTAGTCGAGTTTTTTTTATTTGAAACGTAAAATTCTTTATTTTTGGTTTTTTTTTTTATCAAAATTGTATTTCCACAATCCCGTCATTATAGTTTTAGAATATAATGTGTATTTATTATTCATCATTTTATCATCATTATATACATTAAAATCACTCATCATTATTATAAATTCTTTAATTTCTTCTTTGGTTTCTGGTATTTTCATTATTTTACAGTTTTTCATTAGTTTTTGAACATCATTTTTAAATTTTTCTTTGACAAAATTTATTTCTGGGATGACTAATGAGAAATAATAAAGACGCAGTTTCAAAGGAAGAAGAAGTATCATCATCATTATTATTATTGTTGTTGTTTATAATTAATGCATTTTTTAAATCTTCATATTGGTTTAATTCATCCAAAGTTTTTCCCTCTGCTCCTAATACTAATAATTTTTATTATATTAAATATACAATTTGTACTCAACAAGGCATTTTCGTGATTATCCAAAATTTTCAAATAGTTTTAAAATTAATTTATTGACAATTTCATTATTATCATCATCAACATAATGATGAGTTGTTGTTGCCATAATAGTTCTTGTTTCTATTATGATTAATCATACACAACTCGTTGGCTTTTTATATACAAAAAAAACTACATTTTAGAAACTTTTATATATATATATATTTAATAAAAATAATCTAAAAATACCAAGAATTTTTTATTATTTTTAAAATATATTATAAAAACAATTTTTATGTTGTTAAATATATATCATGTTTTCGAATGTTGTGTTCGAATAAAATATAATGTTCATAATTTTTAAAAGTTGTTTATATTTTAGACATAACTTTGCCGATTTAGCTACACATTTTATACTCTTTTTAAAAAATTGATATAAAAATAAAGAAAAATTTGTATCATTGTTAACAAAAATTTTGGACAATTCTTTCGTAACATTTTCATCTTGAAAAATGCTTTGTTTTATCGATCGTCCCGTATTTTGTCTTCTATTATTATTATTATATTTTTTATTAATATTATTTGATGATGATAGTTTCTTGGACATTCGTCGAATTTAAATTTTTCGCTTTTGTTTTTTTCGCTTTTTGTTGGTTTTTAATATTGGTAAAATAAGTGTTGCGAACAAATCAATTATTTCACAAATGTTTCCACTCGAAATATTAACTGATGATAATATTATTAATAAAATGTAATTGATAATATTTTTATCTAGAAAAATTTCCATACTTCTAGTTATATTTTTAATATATTTTTTCATTCTTTTAGTGCATGAGTTTCTAATAATATTTTCTTTTTCGTTATTTTCCATTTATCTTTTTTAATATATATATATATAAAATAATAAAATAGGAGGGGGGTGGAGGATGTATTTCTGTGTATATAAACACGGACCAACAGCAGCAGTAGATCATCATTATGGATAACTCTAAGAAGAAAAATATCACTAGTGACGATGAAAACAATACTATATTTTTAAAAATATTTGAAAATTTGGATAATCACGAAAATGCAGTGTTGGGTCGTAATTGTTTATTAAATGTATTGAAAATGTTAGCATTAGGAGCGGAGGGTGAAACTTTGAAAAAATTAAACCAACATGAAAATGTAAAAAATGCACTGCTACAACAACAACAACAACAAATTACGAAAGAAGAAGAAGAACCATTCGAAGAAAAATCTGCACTATTTCTCGTTTCTGAACCAGAAATAAATCATGTTGGGGAAAAATTTAAAAATGCCGTAGAGAAAATAATACAAAACTTTAAAATTATAAAAAAACCCAGTACTGAACAAGAAATTGAAGCGATTGAAGATTTTATAGACAAAGCAACTTATTTGTCATTAAGTGAATATTATAAATATATTATTTGTTCTAAAACCTTGATGACGGGATTATGGAAAGCAGAGTTTTTAGAAAAAAATACTCGAGACGGAACATTTTTCCTTTCAGAAAATAAAAAAATAGAAGTTCCCATGCTGAACCGTGATTTGACTACTATAAAAACGATAAATAATCATAAATTTGGAGATTTACAATGTAACATTTATCGGTTTCCATATAAAAATCCTCCTGGTCATTATTCCATGTTTGTAATTTTACCAGATAAAATATCTACTGCTAAAGAATTAAATGAAAATATTATTCCCAACATGAGTAATGTTATAAAGAATATGAACGAAAATGGACGAAATGAGGTATATTTCAATATTTATATGCCAAAATTTAAATTTAAAAAGCAATATAATTTGGATGAGACAATGAAAAAAATACCCGAATTGAATTTTTTATTCGAAAGGGGTTCGAATTATCACGGAATGTTTGAAGAAAATTGTGATATCGGTAAAGGGATGGAAAATGTACATTTAGAAAATATCGTAGAGATTAATAATGATGAAAAAGGAACGACAATTGAAGCTGAAGCGTATTGTTGTATGGTGGATGGGTGTGGTAATTATATTGATCTAAATAGACCATTTGTATTTTGTATATGTAATGAAAATACAAATGAAATTTTGTATGTAGGTATACTTACAAATCCTCTTGGATAAAAAATTAATTTCAAACATGTCTTTTTATATCAATATATATTTTTTGTGTAATAAAAATTTTAATTGAAATAAATTTTAATAAATATAATAAATGTATAATTTATTATACCTTATAAATTTTTTATTTATTTAAAATATATATAAAAAAAAAATATATATATATAAAAATATATAATATATAAAAAATATATACAAAACATAAAGTACCGTACGTAGCAATGACAACAACAACGACAAATTTTAAATCTGCCGTGTGGGGAATCATGAATTGTTCCAGTATAGATGACAGCATGAATTGGCCACTTTTTAATCAACGATTCTTTATTCGTATAAAGCCTACTAAGCAGCTTGATGATGATGAGACAATGATGACAATGAAACAATTTACTACAAAAAACATTGATAGATTGTATTACCTTTTTAACTATGATAATGAACGATTTCATTTAATCGCTCGTATCAATCATTATAACTATGAAGGAGAGGAGGAGGATTATTATATTCATCATCCACCCCTATACGTTGAACTAGCCGCGCGTTATGACCCTCTTCTTGGATGGAAAGGTTTAACTTATGTCAGTTCAAATGTTAATTTATTCATGAAACTTTGTTTACCAAAACTGAAAAAAGAGAAAAGAAATCCTATATACGAGCTTTTAAAACAAGATAATGTTGAAATTGATAAAAATTTAATTATGGATTATCAAGAATATTGGAATGCGGTATCTTATTCCCTTCTTCCTACCAATGTTGAATTACAACGTGATGAGAAATTTCTCGACGCTAAACGAGCGTATGAAGAACCGATTAACAACCTTTTAAGTATATTTGATCATCCAAATTTTAAATCTGCACAACCACTGGCGGGAAAACCCAATGTAATATATAAGAATATAATGCCATTGCTCGTAAATCAACGTCTTTTATCTAAAAGAAAAATAATAATAATAATGGATCCTAATAATGATAAAGAATTGAATTTTTTCACTTTACAAGCTGAAAACATTGATAGGTTGTATTATATATACAGTGATGATAAAAAAGCTCCCATTAACAGACTGCGGGATGATGATGATGATGACCGTAAATTATTATTTAAAAATAATAATAATAATAATCTTGATAAATTATTGTTTCATATAATCGCTCGGGTAAATTACAAAAATCAAATTCCTCTATACGTTGAATTGGCGGCTCTTTACGACCCTAATTATGGTAAGCTAGAAGATAGTTTCAGCGATAGAGTTTGGGATGGTTTTATTCTTTTAAGCACAATGTTGAATTATTTATGCGCCTATGTTTACCAAAAATGTCAGAAAATATTAAAAATAATGTTTATAAATTTTTAAGGAATGATGATGAATTACAACAACATATTATTCCCCCACTCCCTCCTCTACTTTCGAAATATAAAAAAGAAAAAAAGGCTTATGATGAATCCCTTTACATATTTTCAAAAAATAAAGATAATTATGTTATAGAATAAAATAGAAAACTAATATTATTATCATTATATATATAATATTTTTTTAGTAAATAAAAATTTTTTTGTATAATATTTTATTTTTAATAATAATAATAATTATATATTTTAATAAAAATTATATATATATAATTTTTATTAAATTTATTATAAAAAAATAAAATATATACATAATATATATAGCCTATATTTTTTTATATTTATTATTTATTTAAATATACATAAAAAAATGAAAACATATTTAATATTATTATTAATAACAAAATTTTCATTTTGTATAGTCTCATCCACTCGTGTATATTTTGGAGAAAATATTAATAAATGGGAAATGTGTTTTTATCATTATGAAATTAATTTTGAATCAATCGATAAAGAATTAACTAGTATGATAAATAAGGAAGATGATAATAATCATAAAAAAGTAATAATAAATATTCAAAAAGAATTTAAATCAATTTTAAAAACTTTTCGCCCAACAAAAAATTTTCCCTTCCACAACAACTCCCCCAATTTTATTTTTATATTAAGTATTACATTCCTTTTCGAGAACTTAGAGAGTTTAATAAAACATGGACTGATAATATCAGAGATAGTAATGTAAATAAAATAAATAACACAATTCATAAATTTATAGAAAACATAAATTGGAATTTAATTAGATACGAAAATACCACCGTTCTTAAAGAATTACCATCAATATTTAGATTAGAAAATGTAAAAATGCCTTGGCCTTTATGATAAATAATATTCAATTAAAAAATAATTTTTTGTTACATTTTCAATTATTTAGATATATCCCATTATTATTAGATTTATTTTTACCATTACCATTACAAAGACCCCCACCTTTAAATTCTCTATTTACTTTATATACAATGAAAAATATTTCCAATTATCATTTAGGTTTTATAATGTATAAAAATAAAATTTCTCTTTCGACCGTTGTTTCTGCTCTACACGTGCAACAAAATTGTAAAAACGAAAAAAAATATGCAATTTACCCTTTCCTCAAAATACAATTATAAAAATAGAAAAAAATAATAATAACGATAGACGCAACATTATTATTAAACTTCATTCTAAACTTCAAAGATATTTATTATTACAGACAGAAAAAGAAATAATAAATTGTTCAAATTTTTATTATTTTTTGAATAATAATAATGATGATGATAATCAAACATTTTTACTAGAAAATAAAACGACAAATGTATTAAAGGGGTATAAATGTATTTTTATTTTTCTAAATGAAAATATCAATATAAGTTTTTTTTAAAATGGTAAAACGCAACAATAATAATTTTTTTCCTTTCCCTGAATTATCCTCATTATTTTTTACTACTACTACAACAACGGCAACAATAATAACAAATCCCGAATTAATAATACCCCTTAACGCTACCTTAATATTAATAATTGTACTTTTTGTAATACTCGTTGGAGTTTTATGTTGCGTATTTATTAAGAATTATTATTATTACAAAAAGAAAAATCCCAAACAATTTTTTACTTATTACAAAACTAAACACGAAATGATGATGATGACAATTATTATCATAAAGGCGCTAATGTTGATGATGATGATGAATCAATTTTTTTATCATCAAACAACAATAATAATGATAATTGATCACCACCACCACCACCATTATCAATTAAATAAAAACTAAATTTAAAAAATGCTTATAACGGGTATGTACGCGATACTTTTCATATTTATATTAATTTCCATTAACAAAAAATTAAAAAACATTTATACCGAAAATGATAATTTATTTAAAACTAATCCATTCTTTTTTCATTTCCCCCACCTCTCATTTCAATCGTTGAAGCTCAATAATAATATATATATATAATAAATAAATATTTTATTATATATATATAAAATAAAATGATATAATAAAAATAAAAAATTTATATAATATTTTTTCATATATATATATAAATATAAATAAATAATAAAAAAATTTTATCCGTAATATATAATAAAATAGTATTTAATTTTTTTTTATAAAAACATGGATATACCACTGAAAAATATTGTTGATTTAAAAAAAATGGGTATGAATTCTTTAAAAGATTTAAATGATGATGGTTTTTTTCTTTCATGAAACAAGTAGTATAATAGAGATGCCTCTATAAAATAATAATATTGTTGATGCTAATAATTTTAATATAAAAGAAAAAGAAAAGAATCAAGCGAGTAGTAATAATACAACAACAAAAGAAAATTTTATTAAAAAAAAACGATATCATAAAAAAAATTTTTTGGTTTTAAAAACTCTTCCAAAGTCATTTTGGCTCATCATAATTTCTCATTTTCATCGCGTAAAATAATAATAATAATGTAGTAAAATGTTCATCCACCATGATAAAGATGAGTGAAAAAATAAATTTCAAAGACATGGAAAATGATGATTAATAACGGAAAAAAATATAAAATATTATTGCAACATTTTTATAATGTAATCATAAATATCATCACCACTAATATTACTTTTATCATTTTTAACAATATTTTGATTATTATAAATTGTTTTTGTATACAATTCTATATAAAATTGAGATGAGATTCGAGCCAACAATAATAATTGAGTTTCATCAATTTCTTTCGCGGTAGCGGTAGTAGTAGCAACAGCTAGAGGAGGAACCGCCATTATTTTTTATTATATTTTTTTATATAAATTTTCTTTCTTATATATATAGAAAAAATGATAAAAATTTTTTTTATACAATAAAAAATTATTATATATTAGTTTTGTTATTATTATTATTAAGAATCCACCGATGTATAACAAAAGTTAAAACTAAAATAATTACAACGATAAATAAAATGTATTTTTTCATCAAATCTACGTATTCGTACATTTTATGACCAATTTGCGATTGTATCACCCCCTGAGCAATTTCATTCACAGAATCGAAAATGTTGGTAGTAAATTCCCGCAAAATTGAAGCCCTTTCACAAACGTACATGTATTTATCGTGTTTTTCGTGTTCTTTTTCTGATAATGTTATTCCTTCATATTCGGGTGTTAATGCCGCTAAAGCGTTATAATTTAAAGGGTCGCATAAACCATTACAACCTAAACCAAAAATTTCATTAGCTTTAATTCCATTTATACCATTCAAATCAAAATTTTTGTAATTACAATCCCATTTTTCTTTATTGAAGAGTGGGTGTTCTGATTCTGGTAATAATAATAATAATGTATCATCATCATCATCCTTATTGCTAATACAAAAATTTCCCGATATTTTTTGTTTTATTATTTTTGGTTTATCATCATCATCAACATTTTTATAATAACGAAAGCATCCAGTATTTTTTTTGTGTATATTTGATATTGCGTTCAAAATTGCAAATATCGAACTAGACGCCGTAATACCGACTAAAACAGTTTTAGGATGACGACGAAGAAATGAAATGAAATTTAATAATTTTGGCTCTTGTAAACACTTTTATCGGTTTTATAAAGTTTTAGATAATCATCAATGGTTTTAATAAAATCTTCTTCGTTTTTAAATCCAACTTTATTCGCTAGTTTATTAGTTTCAATTTTCATTAGATTATAATCTTTATACGGAAGTTTATTTTTAACTGCTTTTCTAATCGAACCCCCCCGATCTCCTTCTAAACGTAATAATTTAACATTTTCAATTTTATTCCAATGACTATTTGTTTTATTAAAAGTATTAGAAAGAAATGATTGAAATTTAGTATCTTGAATCGTATCGAACTTAGTAATTAAATCACTACCTTTATTATTTTTAATGATAAATTTTGAATCTGTCGCAGATCCAATAACTTTAAAACTGCATCATCTATATTATTTATGAGAATTTTGTTTACCATAATTTTTTTATTATGAGATATTATTATTATTTTAAAATGATAATATTTTTCAAAATATTTATTTTTATTATATATATAATAATTTTTAAAACAAATATTTTTTTATATTAAATCCTTCTCCCAACCCTCATTATAAAAAGAGACGAAGAGCAGATTCTCATATCATTACTAACTGTTGAGCGAAAGGTGAAACATTACCACCATCACTGCTCTATCTATATATTTTTTAATTAAAATATCATCATTTTTCATCATGGAGTCGACAATGAAGCAAAGCAAACGAAAATATTCCCCATCAGGAATCTTTCAGAATTTTCTCATGAAAATGAAGTTTTAGAAAAAAAGAATAATACCCCTCGCAAAAAGGAAGAAAAAAATTCCTCTTTACCCAACATTAAAATTGAAGAAGAGAAAAAAGTAGAAGGTGAAACAACAACAAAAGAGGAAGGGGATGATGATAACACTGCTGCTGCTACCGTTACCAAAAACTGGGCCGATGAAATGGACATTTTAGAAAAACAAGAAGAAAAGGAAGACTGGTTCGATGATATGGCATTTTTAGAAAAACAAGAAGAAAAGGAAAAAAACCCAACCATCATTTCTTACGCAGATGCCGTAAAAACGATGAAGAAGAAGAATGGTCTTTTTTGACTATAGATAATAATGAAAATTTATTAAATGTAAATGATACAACAACAACGAGAACAAAGTCATCAGCAACATTGAAAATGAAAATGAAGAATATATAATTTTAAAATGTAAAATGTACAAGGAAACGTTAAATAATGACGTTGTGAATAAAATGAAATTACGAGATTTCGAGATTTGGCCATAAATCTTAAGGGAGGAAATGATGATAACAATATTATAATATGGACTGAAATTGATGATGATGAAAAAGTAAAAGAAGGTGAGAAAAATTATAAATTTATTGGTCATGAAGAAAAAATTCGATTGTTAATACCATCAGTTTTGACATCACTTTTAGGAAAAGAAGAAGAAGAAACAGCAGCAGCAGCTTCAGCTTCGGCTTCTCCTCCCCACCACCACCACCACTATCATCATCATCAACAACAACAACAACAAGAAAAAGTGGTTGAAGAAGGAAAAGAACAACAACAATACCATCAACACTATCATTACCATTATCACTATTATTTTAATAATAATAATAATGATACTAAAAATAATGATGATGATACTCGTCATCCATCATCATCAAATCATCACCACCAACCCCATCGCCAGGATATTATACAAAAAGTCCTATTTGGCGAGAAAAAAAAATTTGGCGTTCTTATAGGAAAACGACATCAAAATATTTCGAAAATAGAAAAGGATTATAACGTTAAATTCAAGTGCCTACAGAAACTGACCCGAGCAATGTAATTACAATAAAAGGTAATGATATAAAAAATGTAACAAACGCTGTTAATTATGTTACGGATGTACTTGAAAGTATATATATAAGAAATTAAGTTTTCAAATTGTAAAATTGAATTTTATATATATAAAATAATTTACGTTTTAATTATACTTTACAAATAAAATTGGTGACTTTTTTATTTGTTTCTCTTCGCATCCTTTTATTTTATTATTATTATTATAATATATTCTTCTTAAAATATACATGACGAAAACTAAAAGTAAAAATATTAATAAAACTATAATTCTACTATATAAAAAAGGTTCTAATAATAATAGTTCTCTAGAAAAAGATTTATTATTCTTTTTAAATCATCATCATCATCTATCGTTGGCAAAGAAGAAGAAGAATCATTATTATTATTAAATCTACTATTAAAGAATTATCATCAATATTTTCTCCTTTTAATAATAATGCGTAATTATTTTTTGTTACATTTATTATTAGATTGGGGGGGTTTAAAAAATCTCGTAAAACTGATCCTTTTTCACAAACATAAATATATTTATTAGGTAAATTAGATATTTCTGAATATTCAGTTGTATATCTTGTTAACATATTATAGAAATGAGGGGTTACACAAACCATTACAATCATTTGATATAGATGAGAGGATAGTTTCTTTATCCACATTTTCATTAAAGACAAAATTTTTATAATTACAATCCATTTTTCTTTATTGAAAAGTGGATGTTCTAATTCCGGTAATAATAATAAATCATCATCATCATCACTACTACGATCTGTACAAAAAATTTCCGGCCATCTTTTGTCTTATAAATTTATTTTGTTTTTCATCTTTGTAATAACGAAAACATCCAGAATTTTTTTATGAATTTTTGATATACTCTCCAGCGTTTCAATCGTTAATGTACCATTTAAAATTTTACCTAAAGTAGTAGTATTATTATTATTATTTTTGGTTAGATTTTTAATTTTCATAAATAAATTACTACATTTTACAAGTTTTGTTTCATCATTTTTACATTCTACTAATAATCATCGAGAGTTTTTACAAAATCTTCTTCATTTTAAATCCCAATCTCCCAGCTATATAATTTACTCTCTTCTTTATCAATTCGATATATTCATTAAACAACACAGCAGCGGTCCTCATTTTCAATTATTACAAATTTTAAAAAATATGACAAAAATTATCGAAATAATATATTTTGGTTGTTATTTACTTTTTGTATGTTTTATCATTCGTTTTTTGTTAAAAGATACGTATAATACAGCCCTGCCTGATATAAATTTTTATTTGGCTTCTGCGGTAGATTCCAACTTTTCTAATCATTCTTTATATAATGTTACAATGTTCAAAAAACGAGATAATATAATGAATGATGATTCCTTTATGATTTTGTTACAACCACAAAATTTATATTTTTTTCTCGAGAATAATAAAAAAGAAATTTAATTTATCATCCCATCAACGATGATGAGAAAAATAAATTTAAATGTAAAGATTACAACAATTTTGAAATTGCTTATTCATTTTCTATAATAAATGATGAGGAAGAAGAAAATAAAATAAAAGTTATTTGTCATAGAAAACTAGAATATTTAAAAAAATTATATACTCAAAGAATATTTTACAAAACATTTGATTCTCTTCAAAATCCAATAAAAGTAATAAAAAACCTTATTAATAATTATTTTCATTACATTGAAAGAGATCAAAATTTTATATATATATAAAAAATAATGAAGTCTCATCGAGAAACGGTTGATGAAAATGACTACTATCATGATGATGATGATGAGTCAAAAAACAATACCAGCAGTGGTACCACACCACTAGCAGCAGCAGCAATAATATTTGTGAATCATTAACTAAAAATGTTAAACAGTTTTTAAACGTTAAAACCATTCGACGTACAATTGGTTTTTGGTGTATCATTTGGTTAGTATATCATCAACAAGTAAATGTACAACACATTGATCAAATTGCAAAATTATTTAACATGACGACGACAATGTTAGGAGGAAGAGAATGGGATTAATGATATGATTTTTTTTCATCATCCTTTCGTATATTTTTGCATATATTATCCCACCAGTATTTTTCTTTTGATGATGATTTAAAAAAATTCTTTGCGTCATTAATATCTTTTATAAAACCCTCCGCGCTATTATTAATAAAGATATCACCAATTATTTTTGATTTTCCGGGTAAATAATGATATCCACATATTCCAATGTAAAAATAATGAAATTTTTCATTTTTTTCATCATCATTATCTTTTATTACGCGAACGATTAATCGAAAAGAAGCATTGGTGGTGATATAAGGATTATCAGAATAACTATAATAAATTCTATCAATTTTCTCTAATTGAACATTTAACGCCTTTGTAATACTTTGATTTATTGTATAGGCTACTTTGATATCG
This sequence comes from Ranitomeya imitator, assembly GCF_032444005.1. NCBI lineage: Eukaryota > Metazoa > Chordata > Amphibia > Anura > Dendrobatidae > Ranitomeya > Ranitomeya imitator. The sequence goes on along the minus strand of NW_027193927.1, from coordinate 4,289 downwards.
AAGTATTAATCCAAATTTTTCTTCAAAATCATTGATATTTTTACGCTCGAGTCTAAACTTTGAAAATTGGAATGTTGTAAAATTATGCGCAAACATGCTATTTAACATTGCATTTTTTTTAGTTTCCATTATTTTATTATTATTATTTTTTAGTTTATCATAGAAAAATTATTATCTTTATATATTATTTTTTTTAATAATATGAGATATATATATATAATAATAATATAATTATAAATAAAATTTTTAATATTAATTTACATTGAATAAAAATAAAATAATAAAATGTTTTTCTATCATGGCCTTTTTAAGCCTCGAATCTATCTCATCTCATCTTTTTCCTAAAAGGAAAACAAAAAACGACGATAAATTTACTAGTAACAAAATTGAACATCTCTCACCCCCCTTCTGATGATATGAAAACAAAAATATCAAAAAAACTTACTAAATTAAATTACTTAATGTAACAAATAAAAATAAAATTTTTGAATCTCTAATCTCATTCCATCTTTTTCATGAAGTGTGAAGAGAAAAAATTATGAAAACCTTGATAAACAAAATTATTTAATGTAATAATAATAATGAATAAAAATAAAATATAGTATAATAACACATTGATGAATATCATTCATCAATCTCGATTCATCTTTTCTTTTTGTGAAGGGAGAATAGAAAAACGACAAAAACCTGATAAAGAAAATTATTTAATGTAATAATAATAATGAATAAAAATAAAATATAGTATAATAACACATAGCCTTTGAGCCTTGAATCATTCATCAATCTCGATTCATCTTTTTTTTTTCGTGAAGGGAGAATAGAAAAACAATGAAAATCTTGATAAAGAAAATTATTTAATGTAATAATAATAATGAATAAAAATAAAATATAGTATAATAACACATTGATGAATAATTTCATTCATCAATCTCGATTCATCTTTTTTTTCGTGAAGGGAGAATAGAAAAACGACAAAAACCTTATAAAAGAAAATTATTTAATGTAATGAATAAAGATATAAAATATAATATATAACAAAATAATGCTTTTCCACTATAACCTTTTTGACCCTTGAAGAATTAATCTCGTTTCATTTTTTTTCGATGCGGGGACAAAAAATGACTAAAAACTTACAAAAGAAAATTATTTATTGTAATGAATAAAATATAAAATATAATAATAACTTTTCTATTATGACCTTTTTTGAGCCCGAAGAATCAATCTTGTCTCATCTTTTTTGTAAAGCGAGAAAAAAAGTTATTTAATGTCATTAATGAATTTGAACCTCCTCTCAACTTTTTTTGATGCGAGAACAAAAAAACCAATGAAAACCTTATAAAAGAAAATTATAAAAATAAATGTAATGAATACAAATATAAAGTTATCCTACTATGGCCTATTTGAGTCTGAAATATCTTTTTTTATCTTTTTTCTAAACCGAGAACAAAAAATAACACAAAGCTTACTAAAAAAAGTTGTTGTTTAATGTAATGAATAAAAATAAAATAATAAATGATTTCTTTTTATTTTCATTATTTTTATATATAATATAATTATATTTTTTATTATTATTTTATTATTATTATTATATTATATATATATATATATATATATTATTATATTATATATATATTTTATTATTATTATTATTATTATATATATATATATATATATATAAAATAAATATATATATATATAATAATAATAATAATAATAATAAAATATATATATAATATAATAATATATATATATAATATAAAACAATTAAAAGGGGAATTAAAATAAATCATTTATTCATATTTTTTATATAAAAAGCTTCTTAAAAATCCATCAATATCATAAGTTCACTCTTTAAATTAATATAAATAGGGGATTTTATTTTTGTAATTTTTTAGGCGAATGTTATCTTTATATTTACAATAAAGTATATAAATTTTTCTCAAGGTTTTGTTTATTATTATTAAAGTTTTTTACTAATAGTAATAATGATGATGATGATGTAAAAATTTCATGTGGTGATGTTAGTTTGTATCATCATCTCTGAATGTTTGTATAAAAAATCATTGGAAAAAGATGATGATGATGGTGGTGATAAATTGTTTAATTTTTTAAAACATATCATACTCAAAATGTAAAGGGGGGCGATACGATTAATAATGACGCGTAACATTTTTTAAGCAAATATATATATATAATAATAACTAAGTTTATAATAATTCATAATAAATATATATATATATATATATAGCGTGAAAACATTTATATACCATTTTTAAAAATTTATTTATTAAAAAAATAATCTTGCATAAGTTTAAAGGCGTTAGAATCTTGATTAATGAGGCTAAAGTCAACGTCAATATTTTCACGCGTAAATAAAAAATTTTTTATATTTGACCATACATATTGAAAATCTTTATATTTTTTATAACAAAGATACATAAATAAATGAACATTTTCGTTAATAATGAAAATATGAGCATTCGATGAGTTCTTGTTGTACAATTCTACGTAAACGGATTTGCCGAGTATTTCATTCCATACGCGAGCGACTATATGAATTACGTTATTGTTAAAAAATTCATTTTCTTTAAAATAATAATAGTATAAATGTTCAATATTTTTCATCTTTAATAACGCGTTAACATTTGTCGTTGTTCTTGTTTTAGGTTTATCCCTATAATCATATTCATACAACGGAAAACTATATTCTCGAAAATAATTGAGACATTTTATTAAATTGTCAAAATTTATTATTTTTTCACCAAAAATTTTAAGTTTATTATTTCGATTATAATTTTCATTATATAGACTTTGATTTTTTATATAATCACGAATGATGATTTGTTGTTGTTCATCATCATCATCATCATTAATATGAATATTATCTCGTTCTACACGATGGTTTAATAAATTTTTTCCATTCATCTTGTAACCCATTTCCCTTTACCGCAAACTTTCATAAATAAATCAACGTCTCTACTAAAAAAAATGTATCCGCGCCATGGTTTGGTATTATTATTTCTATCATCATCATCATTATTAATATTAATAAAATAACGCCTATATATCTAGAATCACCATTCAAATTTAAACGAACAATCATATGATGATCCCATTTTTGATTATAATAAAATAAATCAGGATGATATAAATTATTCATTTCATTATAATATAATCTATCTATTTGTTGGGGATCAATTTTAAAATCTTCACTCCAACAATCTTTTTCTTTACTAAATACTATTCGAAAATAATTGGTTTGATCATTAAACGTACTCAAATTTTAATCGTCTAAATTATCATGATGATGATACATTGTAATGTTTATAAGATTTTTATTGTGGTAATTTCTGATAAAACCGTTCTTGTACCTTTACAAACTCATTGAAATTTGCTTTAATGTAATCGTTAGTAATGTCAAGATTAATTCCTTCATCCATCAATGATTGCTTTATAAGATCCCAATTCTTCTTAAAGGTAGCTGTTTCACCGTACTTTCGTCGGCATAATTGTATAAAGAAAAAAACGTCCGTCATGAAAAAAACACGCTCTTCTCCGTCTTTACGATACATTTCAACGTAAAGAGGTAACGAATTGTTTACGTTTATATAATCATCCGGCACGCGAGCGATTATAGTATAATCATCGTCATAAATATCAAAATGATACAATCTATCAATATTTTTCAATTGTAATAGTTCAAATGATGGTATCTCTTCTCCTCTCTTTCGAATATATCCGAGACATTGATTTAAAATACCGAAATTTACATTGTTGTCAAAACATTTAAATTGATGATGTCGATTGTAGTCATCATATAAAGATTTTTTGAAATTATGTTTAAAAATAAAATTTTTTTCATCATCAGTTATATCATCTAGAGAGATGTGAATACCATCATTCTTCAGGGATGGAGGATAAAATTATCCCATTTATCTTTAAATTCTTCATATACATTTAGGCAAATATTCATGAATAAATTGACATTTTCGGTAGAAAAAGTATAACCTTTCATCGTCATTTCATTAGTTGAATAACGCACGTAAAATTCAACGTACTTTACGTCAGTACCGTCGACGTCACTAAACGAACAATCAAATGATAATCACATTTTTCGAAACCGTCATTATTTAATTTATTATTACTATAGACAAGGGAATTTAATTTATAATGATATAATCTATCTATGACGTAAGGTTCAAACTTAAAAAATTTTGTATCTCATTCTGCCACATAAAATTTAAATCATTGTCTGGATGTACGTTAATAAAAGTTGAATGGAATATTTT
>NW_027193926.1:0-27585 GCF_032444005.1 Ranitomeya imitator | reverse complement strand
CATTTTATGCATTGGTAAAAGCACTATGATGAAAAGTGTGATATGTTTTCAGGTATCTCCTATACTAATAGAGCCACATGCTCACCGGTTTGCCACATGATGTAGGCCTATGGAACTGAACAAGAAACCACCAAAAATTTTAACCAGTCATCGTTCTCACAACACTGAGGACCAGTAATTCGAAATGACTTCTGCATGCATTTTATGCATTGGTAAAAGCACTATGATGAAAAGTGTGATATGTTTTCAGGTATCTCCTATACTAATAGAGCCACATGCTCACCGGTTTGCCACATGATGTAGGCCTATGGACTGAACAAGAAACCACCAAAAATTTTAACCAGTCATCGTTCTCACAACACTGAGGACCAGTCATTCGAAATGACTTCTCCATGCATTTTATGCATTGGTAAAAGCACTATGATGAAAAGTGTGATATGTTTTCAGGTATCTCCTATACTAATAGAGCCACATGCTCACCGGTTTGCCACATGATGTAGGCCTATGGACTGAACAAGAAACCACCAAAAATTTTAACCAGTCATCGTTCTCACAACACTGAGGACCAGTCATTCGAAATGACTTCTCCATGCATTTTATGCATTGGTAAAAGCACTATGATGAAAAGTGTGATATGTTTTCAGGTATCTCCTATACTAATAGAGCCACATGCTCACCGGTTTGCCACATGATGTAGGCCTATGGACTGAACAAGAAACCACCAAAAATTTTAACCAGTCATCGTTCTCACAACACTGAGGACCAGTCATTCGAAATGACTTCTCCATGCATTTTATGCATTGGTAAAAGCACTATGATGAAAAGTGTGATATGTTTTCAGGTATCTCCTATACTAATAGAGCCACATGCTCACCGGTTTGCCACATGATGTAGGCCTATGGACTGAACAAGAAACCACCAAAAATTTTAACCAGTCATCGTTCTCACAACACTGAGGACCAGTCATTCGAAATGACTTCTCCATGCATTTTATGCATTGGTAAAAGCACTATGATGAAAAGTGTGATATGTTTTCAGGTATCTCCTATACTAATAGAGCCACATGCTCACCGGTTTGCCACATGATGTAGGCCTATGGACTGAACAAGAAACCACCAAAGATTTTAACCAGTCATCGTTCTCACAACACTGAGGACCAGTCATTCGAAATGACTTCTCCATGCATTTTATGCATTGGTAAAAGCACTATGATGAAAAGTGTGATATGTTTTCAGGTATCTCCTATACTAATAGAGCCACATGCTCACCGGTTTGCCACATGATGTAGGCCTATGGACTGAACAAGAAACCACCAAAAATTTTAACCAGTCATCGTTCTCACAACACTGAGGACCAGTCATTCGAAATGACTTCTCCATGCATTTTATGCATTGGTAAAAGCACTATGATGAAAAGTGTGATATGTTTTCAGGTATCTCCTATACTAATAGAGCCACATGCTCACCGGTTTGCCACATGATGTAGGCCTATGGACTGAACAAGAAACCACCAAAAATTTTAACCAGTCATCGTTCTCACAACACTGAGGACCAGTCATTCGAAATGACTTCTCCATGCATTTTATGCATTGGTAAAAGCACTATGATGAAAAGTGTGATATGTTTTCAGGTATCTCCTATACTAATAGAGCCACATGCTCACCGGTTTGCCACATGATGTAGGCCTATGGACTGAACAAGAAACCACCAAAAATTTTAACCAGTCTTCGTTCTCACAACACTGAGGACCAGTCATTCGAAATGACTTCTCCATGCATTTTATGCATTGGTAAAAGCACTATGATGAAAAGTGTGATATGTTTTCAGGTATCTCCTATACTAATAGAGCCACATGCTCAACCGGTTTGCCACATGATGTAGGCCTATGGACTGAACAAGAAACCACCAAAAATTTTAACCAGTCATCGTTCTCACAACACTGAGGACCAGTCATTCGAAATGACTTCTCCATGCATTTTATGCATTGGTAAAAGCACTATGATGAAAAGTGTGATATGTTTTCGGGTATCTCCTATACTAATAGAGCCACGTGCTCACCAGTTTGCCACATGATGTAGGCCTATGGACTGAACAAGAAACCACCAAAAATTTTAACCAGTCATCGTTCTCACAACACTGAGGACCAGTCATTCGAAATGACTTCTCCATGCATTTTATGCATTGGTAAAAGCACTATGATGAAAAGTGTGATATGTTTTCAGGTATCTCCTATACTAATAGAGCCACATGCTCACCGGTTTGCCACATGATGTAGGCCTATGGACTGAACAAGAAACCACCAAAAATTTTAACCAGTCATCGTTCTCACAACACTGAGGACCAGTCATTCGAAATGACTTCTCCATGCATTTTATGCATTGGTAAAAGCACTATGATGAAAAGTGTGATATGTTTTCAGGTATCTCCTATACTAATAGAGCCACATGCTCACCAGTTTGCCACATGATGTAGGCCTATGGACTGAACAAGAAACCACCAAAAATTTTAACCAGTCATCGTTCTCACAACACTGAGGACCAGTCATTCGAAATGACTTCTCCATGCATTTTATGCATTGGTAAAAGCACTATGATGAAAAGTGTGATATGTTTTCAGGTATCTCCTATACTAATAGAGCCACATGCTCACCGGTTTGCCACATGATGTAGGCCTATGGACTGAACAAGAAACCACCAAAAATTTTAACCAGTCATCATTCTCACAACACTGAGGACCAGTCATTCGAATGACTTCTCCATGCATTTTATGCATTGGTAAAAGCACTATGATGAAAAGTGTGATATGTTTTCTGGTATCTCCTATACTAATAGAGCCACATGCTCACCGGTTTGCCACATGATGTAGGCCTATGGACTGAACAAGAAACCACCAAAAATTTTAACCAGTCATCGTTCTCACAACACTGAGGACCAGTCATTCGAAATGACTTCTCCATGCATTTTATGCATTGGTAAAAGCACTATGATGAAAAGTGTGATATGTTTTCAGGTATCTCCTATACTAATAGAGCCACATGCTCACCGGTTTGCCACATGATGTAGGCCTATGGACTGAACAAGAAACCACCAAAAATTTTAACCAGTCATCGTTCTCACAACACTGAGGACCAGTCATTCGAAATGACTTCTCCATGCATTTTATGCATTGGTAAAAGCAATATGATGAAAAGTGTGATATGTTTTCAGGTATCTCCTATACTAATAGAGCCACATGCTCACCGGTTTGCCACATGATGTAGGCCTATGGACTGAACAAGAAACCACCAAAAATTTTAACCAGTCATCGTTCTCACAACACTGAGGACCAGTCATTCGAAATGACTTCTCCATGCATTTTATGCATTGGTAAAAGCACTATGATGAAAAGTGTGATATGTTTTCAGGTATCTCCTATACTAATAGAGCCACATGCTCACCGGTTTGCCACATGATGTAGGCCTATGGACTGAACAAGAAACCACCAAAAATTTTAACCAGTCATCGTTGTCACAACACTGAGGACCAGTCATTCGAAATGACTTCTCCATGCATTTTATGCATTGGTAAAAGCACTATGATGAAAAGTGTGATATGTTTTCAGGTATCTCCTATACTAATAGAGCCACATGCTCACCGGTTTGCCACATGATGTAGGCCTATGGACTGAACAAGAAACCACCAAAAATTTTAACCAGTCATCGTTCTCACAACACTGAGGACCAGTCATTCGAAATGACTTCTCCATGCATTTTATGCATTGGTAAAAGCACTATGATGAAAAGTGTGATATGTTTTCAGGTATCTCCTATACTAATAGAGCCACATGCTCACCGGTTTGCCACATGATGTAGGCCTATGGACTGAACAAGAAACCACCAAAAATTTTAACCAGTCATCGTTCTCACAACACTGAGGACCAGTCATTCGAAATGACTTCTCCATGCATTTTATGCATTGGTAAAAGCAATATGATGAAAAGTGTGATATGTTTTCAGGTATCTCCTATACTAATAGAGCCACATGCTCACCGGTTTGCCACATGATGTAGGCCTATGGACTGAACAAGAAACCACCAAAAATTTTAACCAGTCATCGTTCTCACAACACTGAGGACCAGTCATTCGAAATGACTTCTCCATGCATTTTATGCATTGGTAAAAGCACTATGATGAAAAGTGTGATATGTTTTCAGGTATCTCCTATACTAATAGAGCCACATGCTCACCGTTTGCCACATGATGTAGGCCTATGGACTGAACAAGAAACCACCAAAAATTTTAACCAGTCATCGTTCTCACAACACTGAGGACCAGTCATTCGAAATGACTTCTCCATGCATTTTATGCATTGGTAAAAGCACTATGATGAAAAGTGTGATATGTTTTCAGGTATCTCCTATACTAATAGAGCCACATGCTCACCGGTTTGCCACATGATGTAGGCCTATGGACTGAACAAGAAACCACCAAAAATTTTAACCAGTCATCGTTCTCACAACACTGAGGACCAGTCATTCGAAATGACTTCTCCATGCATTTTATGCATTGGTAAAAGCACTATGATGAAAAGTGTGATATGTTTTCAGGTATCTCCTATACTAATAGAGCCACATGCTCACCGGTTTGCCACATGATGTAGGCCTATGGACTGAACAAGAAACCACCAAAAATTTTAACCAGTCATCGTTCTCACAACACTGAGGACCAGTAATTCGAAATGACTTCTGCATGCATTTTATGCATTGGTAAAAGCACTATGATGAAAAGTGTGATATGTTTTCAGGTATCTCCTATACTAATAGAGCCACATGCTCACCGGTTTGCCACATGATGTAGGCCTATGGACTGAACAAGAAACCACCAAAAATTTTAACCAGTCATCGTTCTCACAACACTGAGGACCAGTCATTCGAAATGACTTCTCCATGCATTTTATGCATTGGTAAAAGCACTATGATGAAAAGTGTGATATGTTTTCAGGTATCTCCTATACTAATAGAGCCACATGCTCACCGGTTTGCCACATGATGTAGGCCTATGGACTGAACAAGAAACCACCAAAAATTTTAACCAGTCATCGTTCTCACAACACTGAGGACCAGTCATTCGAAATGACTTCTCCATGCATTTTATGCATTGGTAAAAGCACTATGATGAAAAGTGTGATATGTTTTCAGGTATCTCCTATACTAATAGAGCCACATGCTCACCGGTTTGCCACATGATGTAGGCCTATGGACTGAACAAGAAACCACCAAAAATTTTAACCAGTCATCGTTCTCACAACACTGAGGACCAGTCATTCGAAATGACTTCTCCATGCATTTTATGCATTGGTAAAAGCACTATGATGAAAAGTGTGATATGTTTTCAGGTATCTCCTATACTAATAGAGCCACATGCTCACCGGTTTGCCACATGATGTAGGCCTATGGACTGAACAAGAAACCACCAAAAATTTTAACCAGTCATCGTTCTCACAACACTGAGGACCAGTCATTCGAAATGACTTCTCCATGCATTTTATGCATTGGTAAAAGCACTATGATGAAAAGTGTGATATGTTTTCAGGTATCTCCTATACTAATAGAGCCACATGCTCACCGGTTTGCCACATGATGTAGGCCTATGGACTGAACAAGAAACCACCAAAAATTTTAACCAGTCATCGTTCTCACAACACTGAGGACCAGTCATTCGAAATGACTTCTCCATGCATTTTATGCATTGGTAAAAGCACTATGATGAAAAGTGTGATATGTTTTCAGGTATCTCCTATACTAATAGAGCCACATGCTCACCGGTTTGCCACATGATGTAGGCCTATGGACTGAACAAGAAACCACCAAAAATTTTAACCAGTCATCGTTCTCACAACACTGAGGACCAGTCATTCGAAATGACTTCTCCATGCATTTTATGCATTGGTAAAAGCACTATGATGAAAAGTGTGATATGTTTTCAGGTATCTCCTATACTAATAGAGCCACATGCTCACCGGTTTGCCACATGATGTAGGCCTATGGACTGAACAAGAAACCACCAAAAATTTTAACCAGTCATCGTTCTCACAACACTGAGGACCAGTCATTCGAAATGACTTCTCCATGCATTTTATGCATTGGTAAAAGCACTATGATGAAAAGTGTGATATGTTTTCAGGTATCTCCTATACTAATAGAGCCACATGCTCACCGGTTTGCCACATGATGTAGGCCTATGGACTGAACAAGAAACCACCAAAAATTTTAACCAGTCTTCGTTCTCACAACACTGAGGACCAGTCATTCGAAATGACTTCTCCATGCATTTTATGCATTGGTAAAAGCACTATGATGAAAAGTGTGATATGTTTTCAGGTATCTCCTATACTAATAGAGCCACATGCTCACCGGTTTGCCACATGATGTAGGCCTATGGACTGAACAAGAAACCACCAAAAATTTTAACCAGTCATCGTTCTCACAACACTGAGGACCAGTCATTCGAAATGACTTCTCCATGCATTTTATGCATTGGTAAAAGCACTATGATGAAAAGTGTGATATGTTTTCGGGTATCTCCTATACTAATAGAGCCACATGCTCACCAGTTTGCCACATGATGTAGGCCTATGGACTGAACAAGAAACCACCAAAAATTTTAACCAGTCATCGTTCTCACAACACTGAGGACCAGTCATTCGAAATGACTTCTCCATGCATTTTATGCATTGGTAAAAGCACTATGATGAAAAGTGTGATATGTTTTCAGGTATCTCCTATACTAATAGAGCCACATGCTCACCGGTTTGCCACATGATGTAGGCCTATGGACTGAACAAGAAACCACCAAAAATTTTAACCAGTCATCGTTCTCACAACACTGAGGACCAGTCATTCGAAATGACTTCTCCATGCATTTTATGCATTGGTAAAAGCACTATGATGAAAAGTGTGATATGTTTTCAGGTATCTCCTATACTAATAGAGCCACATGCTCACCAGTTTGCCACATGATGTAGGCCTATGGACTGAACAAGAAACCACCAAAAATTTTAACCAGTCATCGTTCTCACAACACTGAGGACCAGTCATTCGAAATGACTTCTCCATGCATTTTATGCATTGGTAAAAGCACTATGATGAAAAGTGTGATATGTTTTCAGGTATCTCCTATACTAATAGAGCCACATGCTCACCGGTTTGCCACATGATGTAGGCCTATGGACTGAACAAGAAACCACCAAAAATTTTAACCAGTCATCGTTCTCACAACACTGAGGACCAGTCATTCGAAATGACTTCTCCATGCATTTTATGCATTGGTAAAAGCACTATGATGAAAAGTGTGATATGTTTTCAGGTATCTCCTATACTAATAGAGCCACATGCTCACCGGTTTGCCACATGATGTAGGCCTATGGACTGAACAAGAAACCACCAAAAATTTTAACCAGTCATCATTCTCACAACACTGAGGACCAGTCATTCGAAATGACTTCTCCATGCATTTTATGCATTGGTAAAAGCACTATGATGAAAAGTGTGATATGTTTTCAGGTATCTCCTATACTAATAGAGCCACATGCTCACCGGTTTGCCACATGATGTAGGCCTATGGACTGAACAAGAAACCACCAAAAATTTTAACCAGTCATCGTTCTCACAACACTGAGGACCAGTCATTCGAAATGACTTCTCCATGCATTTTATGCATTGGTAAAAGCACTATGATGAAAAGTGTGATATGTTTTCAGGTATCTCCTATACTAATAGAGCCACATGCTCACCGGTTTGCCACATGATGTAGGCCTATGGACTGAACAAGAAACCACCAAAAATTTTAACCAGTCATCGTTCTCACAACACTGAGGACCAGTCATTCGAAATGACTTCTCCATGCATTTTATGCATTGGTAAAAGCACTATGATGAAAAGTGTGATGTTTTCTGGTATCTCCTATACTAATAGAGCCACATGCTCACCGGTTTGCCACATGATGTAGGCCTATGGACTGAACAAGAAACCACCAAAAATTTTAACCAGTCATCGTTCTCACAACACTGAGGACCAGTCATTCGAAATGACTTCTCCATGCATTTTATGCATTGGTAAAAGCACTATGATGAAAAGTGTGATATGTTTTCAGGTATCTCCTATACTAATAGAGCCACATGCTCACCGGTTTGCCACATGATGTAGGCCTATGGACTGAACAAGAAACCACCAAAAATTTTAACCAGTCATCGTTCTCACAACACTGAGGACCAGTCATTCGAAATGACTTCTCCATGCATTTTATGCATTGGTAAAAGCACTATGATGAAAAGTGTGATATGTTTTTAGGTATCTCCTATACTAATAGAGCCACATGCTCACCGGTTTGCCACATGATGTAGGCCTATGGACTGAACAAGAAACCACCAAAAATTTTAACCAGTCATCGTTCTCACAACACTGAGGACCAGTCATTCGAAATGACTTCTCCATGCATTTTATGCATTGGTAAAAGCACTATGATGAAAAGTGTGATATGTTTTCAGGTATCTCCTATACTAATAGAGCCACATGCTCACCGGTTTGCCACATGATGTAGGCCTATGGACTGAACAAGAAACCACCAAAAATTTTAACCAGTCATCGTTCTCACAACACTGAGGACCAGTCATTCGAAATGACTTCTCCATGCATTTTATGCATTGGTAAAAGCACTATGATGAAAAGTGTGATATGTTTTCAGGTATCTCCTATACTAATAGAGCCACATGCTCACCGGTTTGCCACATGATGTAGGCCTATGGACTGAACAAGAAACCACCAAAAATTTTAACCAGTCATCGTTCTCACAACACTGAGGACCAGTCATTCGAAATGACTTCTCCATGCATTTTATGCATTGGTAAAAGCACTATGATGAAAAGTGTGATATGTTTTCAGGTATCTCCTATACTAATAGAGCCACATGCTCACCGGTTTGCCACATGATGTAGGCCTATGGACTGAACAAGAAACCACCAAAAATTTTAACCAGTCATCGTTCTCACAACACTGAGGACCAGTCATTCGAAATGACTTCTCCATGCATTTTATGCATTGGTAAAAGCACTATGATGAAAAGTGTGATATGTTTTCAGGTATCTCCTATACTAATAGAGCCACATGCTCACCGGTTTGCCACATGATGTAGGCCTATGGACTGAACAAGAAACCACCAAAAATTTTAACCAGTCATCGTTCTCACAACACTGAGGACCAGTCATTCGAAATGACTTCTCCATGCATTTTATGCATTGGTAAAAGCACTATGATGAAAAGTGTGATATGTTTTCAGGTATCTCCTATACTAATAGAGCCACATGCTCACCGGTTTGCCACATGATGTAGGCCTATGGACTGAACAAGAAACCACCAAAAATTTTAACCAGTCATCGTTCTCACAACACTGAGGACCAGTCATTCGAAATGACTTCTCCATGCATTTTATGCATTGGTAAAAGCACTATGATGAAAAGTGTGATATGTTTTCAGGTATCTCCTATACTAATAGAGCCACATGCTCACCGGTTTGCCACATGATGTAGGCCTATGGACTGAACAAGAAACCACCAAAAATTTTAACCAGTCATCGTTCTCACAACACTGAGGACCAGTCATTCGAAATGACTTCTCCATGCATTTTATGCATTGGTAAAAGCACTATGATGAAAAGTGTGATATGTTTTCAGGTATCTCCTATACTAATAGAGCCACATGCTCACCTGTTTGCCACATGATGTAGGCCTATGGACTGAACAAGAAACCACCAAAAATTTTAACCAATCATCGTTCTCACAACACTGAGGACCAGTCATTCGAAATGACTTCTCCATGCATTTTATGCATTGGGAGAACGATGACTGGTTAAAATTTTTGGTGGTTTCTTGTTCAGTCCATAGGCCTACATCATGTGGCAAACCGGTGAGCATGTGGCTCTATTAGTATAGGAGATACCTGAAAACATATCACACTTTTCATCATAGTGCTTTTACCAATGCATAAAATGCATGGAGAAGTCATTTCGAATGACTGGTCCTCAGTGTTGTGAGAACGATGACTGGTTAAAATTTTTGGTGGTTTCTTGTTCAGTCCATAGGCCTACATCATGTGGCAAACCGGTGAGCATGTGGCTCTATTAGTATAGGAGATACCTGAAAACATATCACACTTTTCATCATAGTGCTTTTACCAATGCATAAAATGCATGGAGAAGTCATTTCGAATGACTGGTCCTCAGTGTTGTGAGAACGATGACTGGTTAAAATTTTTGGTGGTTTCTTGTTCAGTCCATAGGCCTACATCATGTGGCAAACCGGTGAGCATGTGGCTCTATTAGTATAGGAGATACCTGAAAACATATCACACTTTTCATCATAGTGCTTTTACCAATGCATAAAATGCATGGAGAAGTCATTTCGAATGACTGGTCCTCAGTGTTGTGAGAACGATGACTGGTTAAAATTTTTGGTGGTTTTTTGTTCAGTCCATAGGCCTACATCATGTGGCAAACCGGTGAGCATGTGGCTCTATTAGTATAGGAGATACCTGAAAACATATCACACTTTTCATCATAGTGCTTTTACCAATGCATAAAATGCATGGAGAAGTCATTTCGAATGACTGGTCCTCAGTGTTGTGAGAACGATGACTGGTTAAAATTTTTGGTGGTTTCTTGTTCAGTCCATAGGCCTACATCATGTGGCAAACCGGTGAGCATGTGGCTCTATTAGTATAGGAGATACCTGAAAACATATCACACTTTTCATCATAGTGCTTTTACCAATGCATAAAATGCATGGAGAAGTCATTTCGAATGACTGGTCCTCAGTGTTGTGAGAACGATGACTGGTTAAAATTTTTGGTGGTTTCTTGTTCAGTCCATAGGCCTACATCATGTGGCAAACCGGTGAGCATGTGGCTCTATTAGTATAGGAGATACCTGAAAACATATCACACTTTTCATCATAGTGCTTTTACCAATGCATAAAATGCATGGAGAAGTCATTTCGAATGACTGGTCCTCAGTGTTGTGAGAACGATGACTGGTTAAAATTTTTGGTGGTTTCTTGTTCAGTCCATAGGCCTACATCATGTGGCAAACCGGTGAGCATGTGGCTCTATTAGTATAGGAGATACCTGAAAACATATCACACTTTTCATCATAGTGCTTTTACCAATGCATAAAATGCATGGAGAAGTCATTTCGAATGACTGGTCCTCAGTGTTGTGAGAACGATGACTGGTTAAAATTTTTGGTGGTTTCTTGTTCAGTCCATAGGCCTACATCATGTGGCAAACCGGTGAGCATGTGGCTCTATTAGTATAGGAGATACCCGAAAACATATCACACTTTTCATCATAGTGCTTTTACCAATGCATAAAATGCATGGAGAAGTCATTTCGAATGACTGGTCCTCAGTGTTGTGAGAACGATGACTGGTTAAAATTTTTGGTGGTTTCTTGTTCAGTCCATAGGCCTACATCATGTGGCAAACCGGTGAGCATGTGGCTCTATTAGTATAGGAGATACCTGAAAACATATCACACTTTTCATCATAGTGCTTTTACCAATGCATAAAATGCATGGAGAAGTCATTTCGAATGACTGGTCCTCAGTGTTGTGAGAACGATGACTGGTTAAAATTTTTGGTGGTTTCTTGTTCAGTCCATAGGCCTACATCATGTGGCAAACCGGTGAGCATGTGGCTCTATTAGTATAGGAGATACCTGAAAACATATCACACTTTTCATCATAGTGCTTTTACCAATGCATAAAATGCATGGAGAAGTCATTTCGAATGACTGGTCCTCAGTGTTGTGAGAACGATGACTGGTTAAAATTTTTGGTGGTTTCTTGTTCAGTCCATAGGCCTACATCATGTGGCAAACCGGTGAGCATGTGGCTCTATTAGTATAGGAGATACCTGAAAACATATCACACTTTTCATCATAGTGCTTTTACCAATGCATAAAATGCATGGAGAAGTCATTTCGAATGACTGGTCCTCAGTGTTGTGAGAACGATGACTGGTTAAAATTTTTGGTGGTTTCTTGTTCAGTCCATAGGCCTACATCATGTGGCAAACCGGTGAGCATGTGGCTCTATTAGTATAGGAGATACCTGAAAACATATCACACTTTTCATCATAGTGCTTTTACCAATGCATAAAATGCATGGAGAAGTCATTTCGAATGACTGGTCCTCAGTGTTGTGAGAACGATGACTGGTTAAAATTTTTGGTGGTTTCTTGTTCAGTCCATAGGCCTACATCATGTGGCAAACCGGTGAGCATGTGGCTCTATTAGTATAGGAGATACCTGAAAACATATCACACTTTTCATCATAGTGCTTTTACCAATGCATAAAATGCATGGAGAAGTCATTTCGAATGACTGGTCCTCAGTGTTGTGAGAACGATGACTGGTTAAAATTTTTGGTGGTTTTTTGTTCAGTCCATAGGCCTACATCATGTGGCAAACCGGTGAGCATGTGGCTCTATTAGTATAGGAGATACCTGAAAACATATCACACTTTTCATCATAGTGCTTTTACCAATGCATAAAATGCATGGAGAAGTCATTTCGAATGACTGGTCCTCAGTGTTGTGAGAACGATGACTGGTTAAAATTTTTGGTGGTTTCTTGTTCAGTCCATAGGCCTACATCATGTGGCAAACCGGTGAGCATGTGGCTCTATTAGTATAGGAGATACCTGAAAACATATCACACTTTTCATCATAGTGCTTTTACCAATGCATAAAATGCATGGAGAAGTCATTTCGAATGACTGGTCCTCAGTGTTGTGAGAACGATGACTGGTTAAAATTTTTGGTGGTTTCTTGTTCAGTCCATAGGCCTACATCATGTGGCAAACCGGTGAGCATGTGGCTCTATTAGTATAGGAGATACCTGAAAACATATCACACTTTTCATCATAGTGCTTTTACCAATGCATAAAATGCATGGAGAAGTCATTTCGAATGACTGGTCCTCAGTGTTGTGAGAACGATGACTGGTTAAAATTTTTGGTGGTTTCTTGTTCAGTCCATAGGCCTACATCATGTGGCAAACCGGTGAGCATGTGGCTCTATTAGTATAGGAGATACCTGAAAACATATCACACTTTTCATCATAGTGCTTTTACCAATGCATAAAATGCATGGAGAAGTCATTTCGAATGACTGGTCCTCAGTGTTGTGAGAACGATGACTGGTTAAAATTTTTGGTGGTTTCTTGTTCAGTCCATAGGCCTACATCATGTGGCAAACCGGTGAGCATGTGGCTCTATTAGTATAGGAGATACCCGAAAACATATCACACTTTTCATCATAGTGCTTTTACCAATGCATAAAATGCATGGAGAAGTCATTTCGAATGACTGGTCCTCAGTGTTGTGAGAACGATGACTGGTTAAAATTTTTGGTGGTTTCTTGTTCAGTCCATAGGCCTACATCATGTGGCAAACCGGTGAGCATGTGGCTCTATTAGTATAGGAGATACCTGAAAACATATCACACTTTTCATCATAGTGCTTTTACCAATGCATAAAATGCATGGAGAAGTCATTTCGAATGACTGGTCCTCAGTGTTGTGAGAACGATGACTGGTTAAAATTTTTGGTGGTTTCTTGTTCAGTCCATAGGCCTACATCATGTGGCAAACCGGTGAGCATGTGGCTCTATTAGTATAGGAGATACCTGAAAACATATCACACTTTTCATCATAGTGCTTTTACCAATGCATAAAATGCATGGAGAAGTCATTTCGAATGACTGGTCCTCAGTGTTGTGAGAACGATGACTGGTTAAAATTTTTGGTGGTTTCTTGTTCAGTCCATAGGCCTACATCATGTGGCAAACCGGTGAGCATGTGGCTCTATTAGTATAGGAGATACCTGAAAACATATCACACTTTTCATCATAGTGCTTTTACCAATGCATAAAATGCATGGAGAAGTCATTTCGAATGACTGGTCCTCAGTGTTGTGAGAACGATGACTGGTTAAAATTTTTGGTGGTTTCTTGTTCAGTCCATAGGCCTACATCATGTGGCAAACCGGTGAGCATGTGGCTCTATTAGTATAGGAGATACCTGAAAACATATCACACTTTTCATCATAGTGCTTTTACCAATGCATAAAATGCATGGAGAAGTCATTTCGAATGACTGGTCCTCAGTGTTGTGAGAACGATGACTGGTTAAAATTTTTGGTGGTTTCTTGTTCAGTCCATAGGCCTACATCATGTGGCAAACCGGTGAGCATGTGGCTCTATTAGTATAGGAGATACCTGAAAACATATCACACTTTTCATCATAGTGCTTTTACCAATGCATAAAATGCATGGAGAAGTCATTTCGAATGACTGGTCCTCAGTGTTGTGAGAACGATGACTGGTTAAAATTTTTGGTGGTTTCTTGTTCAGTCCATAGGCCTACATCATGTGGCAAACCGGTGAGCATGTGGCTCTATTAGTATAGGAGATACCTGAAAACATATCACACTTTTCATCATAGTGCTTTTACCAATGCATAAAATGCATGGAGAAGTCATTTCGAATGACTGGTCCTCAGTGTTGTGAGAACGATGACTGGTTAAAATTTTTGGTGGTTTCTTGTTCAGTCCATAGGCCTACATCATGTGGCAAACCGGTGAGCATGTGGCTCTATTAGTATAGGAGATACCTGAAAACATATCACACTTTTCATCATAGTGCTTTTACCAATGCATAAAATGCATGGAGAAGTCATTTCGAATTACTGGTCCTCAGTGTTGTGAGAACGATGACTGGTTAAAATTTTTGGTGGTTTCTTGTTCAGTCCATAGGCCTACATCATGTGGCAAACCGGTGAGCATGTGGCTCTATTAGTATAGGAGATACCTGAAAACATATCACACTTTTCATCATATTGCTTTTACCAATGCATAAAATGCATGGAGAAGTCATTTCGAATGACTGGTCCTCAGTGTTGTGAGAACGATGACTGGTTAAAATTTTTGGTGGTTTCTTGTTCAGTCCATAGGCCTACATCATGTGGCAAACCGGTGAGCATGTGGCTCTATTAGTATAGGAGATACCTGAAAACATATCACACTTTTCATCATAGTGCTTTTACCAATGCATAAAATGCATGGAGAAGTCATTTCGAATGACTGGTCCTCAGTGTTGTGAGAACGATGACTGGTTAAAATTTTTGGTGGTTTCTTGTTCAGTCCATAGGCCTACATCATGTGGCAAACCGGTGAGCATGTGGCTCTATTAGTATAGGAGATACCTGAAAACATATCACACTTTTCATCATAGTGCTTTTACCAATGCATAAAATGCATGGAGAAGTCATTTCGAATGACTGGTCCTCAGTGTTGTGACAACGATGACTGGTTAAAATTTTTGGTGGTTTCTTGTTCAGTTCATAGGCCTACATCATGTGGCAAACCGGTGAGCATGTGGCTCTATTAGTATAGGAGATACCTGAAAACATATCACACTTTTCATCATAGTGCTTTTACCAATGCATAAAATGCATGGAGAAGTCATTTCGAATGACTGGTCCTCAGTGTTGTGAGAACGATGACTGGTTAAAATTTTTGGTGGTTTCTTGTTCAGTCCATAGGCCTACATCATGTGGCAAACCAGTGAGCATGTGGCTCTATTAGTATAGGAGATACCTGAAAACATATCACACTTTTCATCATAGTGCTTTTACCAATGCATAAAATGCATGGAGAAGTCATTTCGAATGACTGGTCCTCAGTGTTGTGAGAACGATGACTGGTTAAAATTTTTGGTGGTTTCTTGTTCAGTCCATAGGCCTACATCATGTGGCAAACTGGTGAGCATGTGGCTCTATTAGTATAGGAGATACCTGAAAACATATCACACTTTTCATCATAGTGCTTTTACCAATGCATAAAATGCATGGAGAAGTCATTTCGAATGACTGGTCCTCAGTGTTGTGACAACGATGACTGGTTAAAATTTTTTTTGGTTTCTTGTTCAGTCCATAGGCCTACATCATGTGGCAAACCGGTGAGCATGTGGCTCTATTAGTATAGGAGATACCTGAAAACATATCACACTTTTCATCATAGTGCTTTTACCAATGCATAAAATGCATGGAGAAGTCATTTCGAATGACTGGTCCTCAGTGTTGTGACAACGATGACTGGTTAAAATTTTTGGTGGTTTCTTGTTCAGTCCATAGGCCTACATCATGTGGCAAACCGGTGAGCATGTGGCTCTATTAGTATAGGAGATACCTGAAAACATATCACACTTTTCATCATAGTGCTTTTACCAATGCATAAAATGCATGGAGAAGTCATTTCGAATGACTGGTCCTCAGTGTTGTGAGAACGATGACTGGTTAAAATTTTTGGTGGTTTCTTGTTCAGTCCATAGGCCAACATCATGTGGCAAACCGGTGAGCATATGGCTCTATTAGTATAGGAGATACCTGAAAACATATCACACTTTTCATCATAGTGCTTTTACCAATGCATAAAATGCATGGAGAAGTCATTTCGAATGACTAGTCCTCAGTGTTGTGAGAACGATGATTGGTTAAAATTTTTGGTGGTTTCTTGTTCAGTCCATAGGCCTACATCATGTGGCAAACAGGTGAGCATGTGGCTCTATTAGTATAGGAGATACCTGAAAACATATCACACTTTTCATCATAGTGCTTTTACCAATGCATAAAATGCATGGAGAAGTCATTTCGAATGACTGGTCCTCAGTGTTGTGAGAACGATGACTGGTTAAAATTTTTGGTGGTTTCTTGTTCAGTCCATAGGCCTACATCATGTGGCAAACCGGTGAGCATGTGGCTCTATTAGTATAGGAGATACCTGAAAACATATCACACTTTTCATCATAGTGCTTTTACCAATGCATAAAATGCATGGAGAAGTCATTTCGAATGACTGGTCCTCAGTGTTGTGAGAACGATGACTGGTTAAAATTTTTGGTGGTTTCTTGTTCAGTCCATAGGCCTACATCATGTGGCAAACTGGTGAGCATGTGGCTCTATTAGTATAGGAGATACCTGAAAACATATCACACTTTTCATCATAGTGCTTTTACCAATGCATAAAATGCATGGAGAAGTCATTTCGAATGACTGGTCCTCAGTGTTGTGAGAACGATGACTGGTTAAAATTTTTGGTGGTTTCTTGTCCAGTCCATAGGCCTACATCATGTGGCAAACCGGTGAGCATGTGGCTCTATTAGTATAGGAGATACCTGAAAACATATCACACTTTTCATCATAGTGCTTTTACCAATGCATAAAATGCATGGAGAAGTCATTTCGAATGACTGGTCCTCAGTGTTGTGGCAACGATGACTGGTTAAAATTTTTGGTGGTTTCTTGTTCAGTCCATAGGCCTACATCATGTGGCAAACCGGTGAGCATGTGGCTCTATTAGTATAGGAGATACCTGAAAACATATCACACTTTTCATCATAGTGCTTTTACCAATGCATAAAATGCATGGAGAAGTCATTTCGAATGACTGGTCCTCAGTGTTGTGAGAACGATGACTGGTTAAAATTTTTGGTGGTTTCTTGTTCAGTCCATAGGCCAACATCATGTGGCAAACCGGTGAGCATATGGCTCTATTAGTATAGGAGATACCTGAAAACATATCACACTTTTCATCATAGTGCTTTTACCAATGCATAAAATGCATGGAGAAGTCATTTCGAATGACTGGTCCTCAGTGTTGTGAGAACGATGATTGGTTAAAATTTTTGGTTTTTTCTTGTTCAGTCCATAGGCCTACATCATGTGGCAATCCGGTGAGCATGTGGCTCTATTAGTATAGGAGATACCTGAAAACATATCACACTTTTCATCATAGTGCTTTTACCAATGCATAAAATGCATGGAGAAGTCATTTCGAATGACTGGTCCTCAGTGTTGTGAGAACGATGACTGGTTAAAATTTTTGGTGGTTTCTTGTTCAGTCCATAGGCCTACATCATGTGGCAAACCGGTGAGCATGTGGCTCTATTAGTATAGGAGATACCTGAAAACATATCACACTTTTCATCATAGTGCTTTTACCAATGCATAAAATGCATGGAGAAGTCATTTCGAATGACTGGTCCTCAGTGTTGTGAGAACGATGACTGGTTAAAATTTTTGGTGGTTTCTTGTTCAGTCCATAGGCCTACATCATGTGGCAAACCGGTGAGCATGTGGCTCTATTAGTATAGGAGATACCTGAAAACATATCACACTTTTCATCATAGTGCTTTTACCAATGCATAAAATGCATGGAGAAGTCATTTCGAATGACTGGTCCTCAGTGTTGTGAGAACGATGACTGGTTAAAATTTTTGGTGGTTTCTTGTTCAGTCCATAGGCCAACATCATGTGGCAAACCGGTGAGCATATGGCTCTATTAGTATAGGAGATACCTGAAAACATATCACACTTTTCATCATAGTGCTTTTACCAATGCATAAAATGCATGGAGAAGTCATTTCGAATGACTGGTCCTCAGTGTTGTGAGAACGATGACTGGTTAAAATTTTTGGTGGTTTCTTGTTCAGTCCATAGGCCTACATCATGTGGCAAACCGGTGAGCATGTGGCTCTATTAGTATAGGAGATACCTGAAAACATATCACACTTTTCATCATAGTGCTTTTACCAATGCATAAAATGCATGGAGAAGTCATTTCGAATGACTGGTCCTCAGTGTTGTGACAACGATGACTGGTTAAAATTTTTGGTGGTTTCTTGTTCAGTCCATAGGCCTACATCATGTGGCAAACCGGTGAGCATGTGGCTCTATTAGTATAGGAGATACCTGAAAACATATCACACTTTTCATCATAGTGCTTTTACCAATGCATAAAATGCATGGAGAAGTCATTTCGAATGACTGGTCCTCAGTGTTGTGAGAACGATGACTGGTTAAAATTTTTGGTGGTTTCTTGTTCAGTCCATAGGCCTACATCATGTGGCAAACCGGTGAGCATGTGGCTCTATTAGTATAGGAGATACCTGAAAACATATCACACTTTTCATCATAGTGCTTTTACCAATGCATAAAATGCATGGAGAAGTCATTTCGAATGACTGGTCCTCAGTGTTGTGACAACGATGACTGGTTAAAATTTTTGGTGGTTTCTTGTTCAGTCCATAGGCCTACATCATGTGGCAAACCGGTGAGCATGTGGCTCTATTAGTATAGGAGTTACCTGAAAACATATCACACTTTTCATCATAGTGCTTTTACCAATGCATAAAATGCATGGAGAAGTCATTTCGAATGACTGGTCCTCAGTGTTGTGACAACGATGACTGGTTAAAATTTTTGGTGGTTTCTTGTTCAGTCCATAGGCCTACATCATGTGGCAAACCGGTGAGCATGTGGCTCTATTAGTATAGGAGATACCTGAAAACATATCACACTTTTCATCATAGTGCTTTTACCAATGCATAAAATGCATGGAGAAGTCATTTCGAATGACTGGTCCTCAGTGTTGTGAGAACGATGACTGGTTAAAATTTTTGGTGGTTTCTTGTTCAGTCCATAGGCCAACATCATGTGGCAAACCGGTGAGCATATGGCTCTATTAGTATAGGAGATACCTGAAAACATATCACACTTTTCATCATAGTGCTTTTACCAATGCATAAAATGCATGGAGAAGTCATTTCGAATGACTGGTCCTCAGTGTTGTGAGAACGATGATTGGTTAAAATTTTTGGTGGTTTCTTGTTCAGTCCATAGGCCTACATCATGTGGCAAACTGGTGAGCATGTGGCTCTATTAGTATAGGAGATACCTGAAAACATATCACACTTTTCATCATAGTGCTTTTACCAATGCATAAAATGCATGGAGAAGTCATTTCGAATGACTGGTCCTCAGTGTTGTGAGAACGATGACTGGTTAAAATTTTTGGTGGTTTCTTGTTCAGTCCATAGGCCTACATCATGTGGCAAACCGGTGAGCATGTGGCTCTATTAGTATAGGAGATACCTGAAAACATATCACACTTTTCATCATAGTGCTTTTACCAATGCATAAAATGCATGGACTAGTCATTTCGAATGACTGGTCCTCAGTGTTGTGAGAACGATGACTGGTTAAAATTTTTGATGGTTTCTTGTTCAGTCCATAGGCCTACATCATGTGGCAAACCGGTGAGCATGTGGCTCTATTAGTATAGGAGATACCTGAAAACATATCACACTTTTCATCATAGTGCTTTTACCAATGCATAAAATGCATGGAGAAGTCATTTCGAATGACTGGTCCTCAGTGTTGTGAGAACGATGACTGGTTAAAATTTTTGGTGGTTTCTTGTTCAGTCCATAGGCCTACATCATGTGGCAAACTGGTGAGCATGTGGCTCTATTAGTATAGGAGATACCTGAAAACATATCACACTTTTCATCATAGTGCTTTTACCAATGCATAAAATGCATGGAGAAGTCATTTCGAATGACTGGTCCTCAGTGTTGTGAGAACGATGACTGGTTAAAATATTTGGTGGTTTCTTGTCCAGTCCATAGGCCTACATCATGTGGCAAACCGGTGAGCATGTGGCTCTATTAGTATAGGAGATACCTGAAAACATATCACACTTTTCATCATAGTGCTTTTACCAATGCATAAAATGCATGGAGAAGTCATTTCGAATGACTGGTCCTCAGTGTTGTGACAACGATGACTGGTTAAAATTTTTGGTGGTTTCTTGTTCAGTCCATAGGCCTACATCATGTGGCAAACCGGTGAGCATGTGGCTCTATTAGTATAGGAGATACCTGAAAACATATCACACTTTTCATCATAGTGCTTTTACCAATGCATAAAATGCATGGAGAAGTCATTTCGAATGACTGGTCCTCAGTGTTGTGAGAACGATGACTGGTTAAAATTTTTGGTGGTTTCTTGTTCAGTCCATAGGCCAACATCATGTGGCAAACCGGTGAGCATATGGCTCTATTAGTATAGGAGATACCTGAAAACATATCACACTTTTCATCATAGTGCTTTTACCAATGCATAAAATGCATGGAGAAGTCATTTCGAATGACTGGTCCTCAGTGTTGTGAGAACGATGACTGGTTAAAATTTTTGGTGGTTTCTTGTTCAGTCCATAGGCCTACATCATGTGGCAAACCGGTGAGCATGTGGCTCTATTAGTATAGGAGATACCTGAAAACATATCACACTTTTCATCATAGTGCTTTTACCAATGCATAAAATGCATGGAGAAGTCATTTCGAATGACTGGTCCTCAGTGTTGTGAGAACGATGACTGGTTAAAATTTTTGGTGGTTTCTTGTTCAGTCCATAGGCCTACATCATGTGGCAAACCGGTGAGCATGTGGCTCTATTAGTATAGGAGATACCTGAAAACATATCACACTTTTCATCATAGTGCTTTTACCAATGCATAAAATGCATGGAGAAGTCATTTCGAATGACTGGTCCTCAGTGTTGTGACAACGATGACTGGTTAAAATTTTTGGTGGTTTCTTGTTCAGTCCATAGGCCTACATCATGTGGCAAACCGGTGAGCATGTGGCTCTATTAGTATAGGAGTTACCTGAAAACATATCACACTTTTCATCATAGTGCTTTTACCAATGCATAAAATGCATGGAGAAGTCATTTCGAATGACTGGTCCTCAGTGTTGTGACAACGATGACTGGTTAAAATTTTTGGTGGTTTCTTGTTCAGTCCATAGGCCTACATCATGTGGCAAACCGGTGAGCATGTGGCTCTATTAGTATAGGAGATACCTGAAAACATATCACACTTTTCATCATAGTGCTTTTACCAATGCATAAAATGCATGGAGAAGTCATTTCGAATGACTGGTCCTCAGTGTTGTGAGAACGATGACTGGTTAAAATTTTTGGTGGTTTCTTGTTCAGTCCATAGGCCTACATCATGTGGCAAACCAGTGAGCATGTGGCTCTATTAGTATAGGAGATACCTGAAAACATATCACACTTTTCATCATAGTGCTTTTACCAATGCATAAAATGCATGGAGAAGTCATTTCGAATGACTGGTCCTCAGTGTTGTGAGAACGATGACTGGTTAAAATTTTTGGTGGTTTCTTGTTCAGTCCATAGGCCTACATCATGTGGCAAACTGGTGAGCATGTGGCTCTATTAGTATAGGAGATACCTGAAAACATATCACACTTTTCATCATAGTGCTTTTACCAATGCATAAAATGCATGGAGAAGTCATTTCGAATGACTGGTCCTCAGTGTTGTGACAACGATGACTGGTTAAAATTTTTTTTGGTTTCTTGTTCAGTCCATAGGCCTACATCATGTGGCAAACCGGTGAGCATGTGGCTCTATTAGTATAGGAGATACCTGAAAACATATCACACTTTTCATCATAGTGCTTTTACCAATGCATAAAATGCATGGAGAAGTCATTTCGAATGACTGGTCCTCAGTGTTGTGACAACGATGACTGGTTAAAATTTTTGGTGGTTTCTTGTTCAGTCCATAGGCCTACATCATGTGGCAAACCGGTGAGCATGTGGCTCTATTAGTATAGGAGATACCTGAAAACATATCACACTTTTCATCATAGTGCTTTTACCAATGCATAAAATGCATGGAGAAGTCATTTCGAATGACTGGTCCTCAGTGTTGTGAGAACGATGACTGGTTAAAATTTTTGGTGGTTTCTTGTTCAGTCCATAGGCCAACATCATGTGGCAAACCGGTGAGCATATGGCTCTATTAGTATAGGAGATACCTGAAAACATATCACACTTTTCATCATAGTGCTTTTACCAATGCATAAAATGCATGGAGAAGTCATTTCGAATGACTGGTCCTCAGTGTTGTGAGAACGATGATTGGTTAAAATTTTTGGTGGTTTCTTGTTCAGTCCATAGGCCTACATCATGTGGCAAACAGGTGAGCATGTGGCTCTATTAGTATAGGAGATACCTGAAAACATATCACACTTTTCATCATAGTGCTTTTACCAATGCATAAAATGCATGGAGAAGTCATTTCGAATGACTGGTCCTCAGTGTTGTGAGAACGATGACTGGTTAAAATTTTTGGTGGTTTCTTGTTCAGTCCATAGGCCTACATCATGTGGCAAACCGGTGAGCATGTGGCTCTATTAGTATAGGAGATACCTGAAAACATATCACACTTTTCATCATAGTGCTTTTACCAATGCATAAAATGCATGGAGAAGTCATTTCGAATGACTGGTCCTCAGTGTTGTGAGAACGATGACTGGTTAAAATTTTTGGTGGTTTCTTGTTCAGTCCATAGGCCTACATCATGTGGCAAACTGGTGAGCATGTGGCTCTATTAGTATAGGAGATACCTGAAAACATATCACACTTTTCATCATAGTGCTTTTACCAATGCATAAAATGCATGGAGAAGTCATTTCGAATGACTGGTCCTCAGTGTTGTGAGAACGATGACTGGTTAAAATTTTTGGTGGTTTCTTGTCCAGTCCATAGGCCTACATCATGTGGCAAACCGGTGAGCATGTGGCTCTATTAGTATAGGAGATACCTGAAAACATATCACACTTTTCATCATAGTGCTTTTACCAATGCATAAAATGCATGGAGAAGTCATTTCGAATGACTGGTCCTCAGTGTTGTGGCAACGATGACTGGTTAAAATTTTTGGTGGTTTCTTGTTCAGTCCATAGGCCTACATCATGTGGCAAACCGGTGAGCATGTGGCTCTATTAGTATAGGAGATACCTGAAAACATATCACACTTTTCATCATAGTGCTTTTACCAATGCATAAAATGCATGGAGAAGTCATTTCGAATGACTGGTCCTCAGTGTTGTGAGAACGATGACTGGTTAAATTTTTTGGTGGTTTCTTGTTCAGTCCATAGGCCAACATCATGTGGCAAACCGGTGAGCATATGGCTCTATTAGTATAGGAGATACCTGAAAACATATCACACTTTTCATCATAGTGCTTTTACCAATGCATAAAATGCATGGAGAAGTCATTTCGAATGACTGGTCCTCAGTGTTGTGAGAACGATGATTGGTTAAAATTTTTGGTTTTTTCTTGTTCAGTCCATAGGCCTACATCATGTGGCAAACCGGTGAGCATGTGGCTCTATTAGTATAGGAGATACCTGAAAACATATCACACTTTTCATCATAGTGCTTTTACCAATGCATAAAATGCATGGAGAAGTCATTTCGAATGACTGGTCCTCAGTGTTGTGAGAACGATGACTGGTTAAAATTTTTGGTGGTTTCTTGTTCAGTCCATAGGCCTACATCATGTGGCAAACCGGTGAGCATGTGGCTCTATTAGTATAGGAGATACCTGAAAACATATCACACTTTTCATCATAGTGCTTTTACCAATGCATAAAATGCATGGAGAAGTCATTTCGAATGACTGGTCCTCAGTGTTGTGAGAACGATGACTGGTTAAAATTTTTGGTGGTTTCTTGTTCAGTCCATAGGCCTACATCATGTGGCAAACTGGTGAGCATGTGGCTCTATTAGTATAGGAGATACCTGAAAACATATCACACTTTTCATCATAGTGCTTTTACCAATGCATAAAATGCATGGAGAAGTCATTTCGAATGACTGGTCCTCAGTGTTGTGAGAACGATGACTGGTTAAAATTTTTGGTGGTTTCTTGTCCAGTCCATAGGCCTACATCATGTGGCAAACCGGTGAGCATGTGGCTCTATTAGTATAGGAGATACCTGAAAACATATCACACTTTTCATCATAGTGCTTTTACCAATGCATAAAATGCATGGAGAAGTCATTTCGAATGACTGGTCCTCAGTGTTGTGGCAACGATGACTGGTTAAAATTTTTGGTGGTTTCTTGTTCAGTCCATAGGCCTACATCATGTGGCAAACCGGTGAGCATGTGGCTCTATTAGTATAGGAGATACCTGAAAACATATCACACTTTTCATCATAGTGCTTTTACCAATGCATAAAATGCATGGAGAAGTCATTTCGAATGACTGGTCCTCAGTGTTGTGAGAACGATGACTGGTTAAAATTTTTGGTGGTTTCTTGTTCAGTCCATAGGCCAACATCATGTGGCAAACCGGTGAGCATATGGCTCTATTAGTATAGGAGATACCTGAAAACATATCACACTTTTCATCATAGTGCTTTTACCAATGCATAAAATGCATGGAGAAGTCATTTCGAATGACTGGTCCTCAGTGTTGTGAGAACGATGATTGGTTAAAATTTTTGGTTTTTTCTTGTTCAGTCCATAGGCCTACATCATGTGGCAAACCGGTGAGCATGTGGCTCTATTAGTATAGGAGATACCTGAAAACATATCACACTTTTCATCATAGTGCTTTTACCAATGCATAAAATGCATGGAGAAGTCATTTCGAATGACTGGTCCTCAGTGTTGTGAGAACGATGACTGGTTAAAATTTTTGGTGGTTTCTTGTTCAGTCCATAGGCCTACATCATGTGGCAAACCGGTGAGCATGTGGCTCTATTAGTATAGGAGATACCTGAAAACATATCACACTTTTCATCATAGTGCTTTTACCAATGCATAAAATGCATGGAGAAGTCATTTCGAATGACTGGTCCTCAGTGTTGTGAGAACGATGACTGGTTAAAATTTTTGGTGGTTTCTTGTTCAGTCCATAGGCCTACATCATGTGGCAAACCGGTGAGCATGTGGCTCTATTAGTATAGGAGATACCTGAAAACATATCACACTTTTCATCATAGTGCTTTTACCAATGCATAAAATGCATGGAGAAGTCATTTCGAATGACTGGTCCTCAGTGTTGTGAGAACGATGACTGGTTAAAATTTTTGGTGGTTTCTTGTTCAGTCCATAGGCCAACATCATGTGGCAAACCGGTGAGCATATGGCTCTATTAGTATAGGAGATACCTGAAAACATATCACACTTTTCATCATAGTGCTTTTACCAATGCATAAAATGCATGGAGAAGTCATTTCGAATGACTGGTCCTCAGTGTTGTGAGAACGATGACTGGTTAAAATTTTTGGTGGTTTCTTGTTCAGTCCATAGGCCTACATCATGTGGCAAACCGGTGAGCATGTGGCTCTATTAGTATAGGAGATACCTGAAAACATATCACACTTTTCATCATAGTGCTTTTACCAATGCATAAAATGCATGGAGAAGTCATTTCGAATGACTGGTCCTCAGTGTTGTGACAACGATGACTGGTTAAAATTTTTGGTGGTTTCTTGTTCAGTCCATAGGCCTACATCATGTGGCAAACCGGTGAGCATGTGGCTCTATTAGTATAGGAGATACCTGAAAACATATCACACTTTTCATCATAGTGCTTTTACCAATGCATAAAATGCATGGAGAAGTCATTTCGAATGACTGGTCCTCAGTGTTGTGAGAACGATGACTGGTTAAAATTTTTGGTGGTTTCTTGTTCAGTCCATAGGCCTACATCATGTGGCAAACCGGTGAGCATGTGGCTCTATTAGTATAGGAGATACCTGAAAACATATCACACTTTTCATCATAGTGCTTTTACCAATGCATAAAATGCATGGAGAAGTCATTTCGAATGACTGGTCCTCAGTGTTGTGACAACGATGACTGGTTAAAATTTTTGGTGGTTTCTTGTTCAGTCCATAGGCCTACATCATGTGGCAAACCGGTGAGCATGTGGCTCTATTAGTATAGGAGTTACCTGAAAACATATCACACTTTTCATCATAGTGCTTTTACCAATGCATAAAATGCATGGAGAAGTCATTTCGAATGACTGGTCCTCAGTGTTGTGAGAACGATGACTGGTTAAAATTTTTGGTGGTTTCTTGTTCAGTCCATAGGCCAACATCATGTGGCAAACCGGTGAGCATATGGCTCTATTAGTATAGGAGATACCTGAAAACATATCACACTTTTCATCATAGTGCTTTTACCAATGCATAAAATGCATGGAGAAGTCATTTCGAATGACTGGTCCTCAGTGTTGTGAGAACGATGATTGGTTAAAATTTTTGGTTTTTTCTTGTTCAGTCCATAGGCCTACATCATGTGGCAAACCGGTGAGCATGTGGCTCTATTAGTATAGGAGATACCTGAAAACATATCACACTTTTCATCATAGTGCTTTTACCAATGCATAAAATGCATGGAGAAGTCATTTCGAATGACTGGTCCTCAGTGTTGTGAGAACGATGACTGGTTAAAATTTTTGGTGGTTTCTTGTTCAGTCCATAGGCCTACATCATGTGGCAAACCGGTGAGCATGTGGCTCTATTAGTATAGGAGATACCTGAAAACATATCACACTTTTCATCATAGTGCTTTTACCAATGCATAAAATGCATGGAGAAGTCATTTCGAATGACTGGTCCTCAGTGTTGTGAGAACGATGACTGGTTAAAATTTTTGGTGGTTTCTTGTTCAGTCCATAGGCCTACATCATGTGGCAAACCGGTGAGCATGTGGCTCTATTAGTATAGGAGATACCTGAAAACATATCACACTTTTCATCATAGTGCTTTTACCAATGCATAAAATGCATGGAGAAGTCATTTCGAATGACTGGTCCTC